>NC_141145.1:95833763-96133763 GCF_053477565.2 Lygodium microphyllum | reverse complement strand
AGCTTGAAAGAGAAAAATACCCCCTTCTATCTCATTTTCATTTTCTCTACCCCATGTTACGCCTTCGTCCCATATGATCATACCACTAAGCGAAATGCTAGCAAAATTTTTTCTGAACGACCACCAACTCTCCCTAAACTAGCACATCAATTTCTCCTTACATCCATGGCATTGCAAAGTCGCAAAAATTCAAAAAGCCCATTGGAAGCAAGAGAAGCAAGGAACGCCGCGCCAAAGGAGAAAATGGCACAATAGGAATTGGCGAAAAGCCCCGTTACTGCAAACCTAACCTAAATTATCGAGAATGTTGAAGCAAAAAACAACTATGAAATACTCGATAACCCTGAAACTATCAATATCAAGAAATTAAATAAATATCAAAAGTCTCTAGGACTTGTTGGATATTGATAAGTATTTGTCAATACAAATTCTAGAGTCTAAATAGACTTGGAAAAGCATTTGAAATCCTGCTAATAGAGCATGGCAACACATGAATTTTATTGTAGCGATTAGATCTAATTGTAAATATATAATCATGATAATAAGAGGAAAGATCATGCTATGCCTCCCCCACAACTAGACGTAGAACCTTGCTCCAAGGGGGATTGTTTTGTAACACCGCAAGAAGCTTTGGATTGGCCCCAACTGTGAGAGGTCGCTTGCTGAGAGGAATCAGTTAAGCATAGGAGGAGGCGGGAGTGCTAGGGGGCTCTGGTCGTAAATCTCTTGATCGCTCCTAGGAACTGCCTGACCCTCACACGAATCAAGATGGAGTCTTGGAGTCCCCCAGTACTAGTGAAGGGACGAAAACCTTAGAGAGTTTCTTTTCTTCTGCGAACACATAAGGGATTCTCTAGTGAACGGAGGTTTATCCTCTATATAGACAGAAGGAAAAAATCATTTTAAATAACTTTGCAAAATAATAAATAAATATGTTTTACCAAAATACTATTTTCTCTGTCTTTGTGTTGTGCCATAAAAAGGAACCTGTGATAACATGTAAATTAATGAAGATGCTTTCATATGTCATAACTTAATATGATAGGTAATTAGAAAACTAAATAAAACCATTTGTGGGAAGTGGGTAGGTGAGATCCCTGACAAATCTGTCCTACGAATGGGTGGCCCCAGTAAGCTAGAAGCTTCTCTTAAGAGATTGAATGAAACGTCAATTAGGAAAAATTAGGTAGAGCCAAGTGTTGACTTAGCTAGGGTCAGGTCTTAAAACCTTGATCAGTAATTATCTTAGGAGAAAGGTGTGGTAGTTGTGCCAGAACTCCATTAAGGTTCCCTGAATTGTAACCAGTTTACTGGAAAAAAGAGTTGCACTCCATGAACCAAGGGTAACTATGATCACTCCAATCGGATGATGAGAAGCCCTTGTGGTACACCTCCGATGGAGCCAGTCGATGTATTGAGACCTCAATTGTCAAATTAGGACCCCGAGCTTACAGATTGATCCTTGTGGGAATGGCTGATACCTTCCATTACAAGGTGGGCTCTAGGAAACCTAGGTGATAGAACCGGAGCATTCTTACGAATGCCAAGATCAAAGCCGTCTAGGATAGTTCCTTGATGGATCACTAAAACATGCTGCCAAGGAATTGTTAGGTAGACACGTGACAACTCCATAGTCTCTCAATAGGCCTACGAAAAGAGGACTCTTCTAGCCCAATCAATGTTTTATGACTATGGATCCACATTTTTTACAATCATCTTTTCTGTTGCATAATCTACAACATATTTTTCAACAGTATACCAATTTCCCACCTCATCAAAGACAACATCTATACTTACTTGTAACTTTTGTATAACTAGATTATAGCACCTATAACCATTTTACTTAAGGAAATAGCCCACAAATATGCACTTTTCATCTTTTGAATGTAGCTTTTTTCTCAACTCATCAGGAATATCTACATATGCAATGCATTCAAATATCTTAATATGTGAATATTTTGGTTTCTTACTAGCAAGCTGCTCTTTAGTATCACATCATGCACTATAACAATGGCAATCTAATTTATAATATACACAACTACAAAGATAGCTTCAACCCAATAATAATGAAGCTTGTTCTTTTAAGTCATTAAGGATTGCGCAATTTTTAGAATGTAAATATTATACCTTTCAATATATCATTATATTATGGAGTGTACCTGTATGTAAATTATATCTGAATACTACAAGATATAGACCTCATACCGATGTTCAAAGAGACACAAACATTCATTGAAAATTTTGTCATTGTTGTGGCTAAAAGTGTTAGTATAAATGTCTCTACAAAATCATCGCAGAAACATTCACTATCTACAGATAGTGATGATTTGCAAGGTACATGGCAATAGCAACATGTGCAGAGAAATCAACGACGCTAATAATGATAGTTACAAAGGAAAAAAATTTGTGGTATGGTAGCAATCTACCCTGCCACATATAGTACCATGCGCTATATAATATTTTGCAAATCAATAACATGTTGGATATGCAATGGTCATCAAGAAGAGTGCATAAACTACTTAAACCCACAAGACTGATAATTCACATAATAAGTATAAAACTAGTGATGAAAAATCATAACATTACATGAAACCATGGAGAGAGAGAAGAGCCAAAATAAACATGAAACTCTATCCATTATTTTTGCAAGATACAATTTTATACAAAAGATTATAAGTACATCTAAGAAATAGTACATGGAAAATGCATGCATAGATCACATGACCAAAAAAGAAAAGGGTGTCTACTACACCAATCTAGTCATGTTGCTACAAATCCTTGCCATCAGAAAGCTTGTCCCAACGACAATGAGCATTGAAGAGACTCTACAAAATGAACAGTTACACATCAATCCACCATACATAATGCATTTTTTAAAAAAAGTGACTACGGACAATAAAGATTATTGACTTACTGGGCCACCATGTGCGTATAATCTATCAGTGAGTGCAGTGAGACTGTGTCTGTCTGCATATCATGTCTCCAAACCTGTGGGATTGCGGTTTGTGATTGAGTGCTACAAAGAAAATATAATACAATTGTTAGAAACACGATTGTTAATACAAATGATATTGCAAATAAAAAAGTGAGAAGAATTTAAAAAAACTTACAAAGTCCTCTAAATAAGTCATATGACCGTCACTCCCCAAATAATGCATAACCCCTGCCTCCAATTGTGCTCTCGCTGCTATCACTATCGACTTGGAGAATTTGTAGCCTCCTCCTTAAGTCTCCGCCAATCATCTGCATCTAGCCACTTGAGCTTTGAGGAGCCACTCTTGAGGGCCTTGCATGCACTCGATTATCTACGTGACATGTATGCATGAATACACTTCATCATCCACCCATGAAAAATCTCTCTGCCATGGTAGGTACCAAAAACTTCTCATGGAAAGATGCTACTATATAGTCCTTGATCTCCTCTTGTATATTCTTCAAATGGTCCAAAATGTTATGCCTAAATACTTGTGGGCATAACTCTCTCATGTGAGACATTACCCTTCTCTCATCATCATTCATTATCACAACACATGTCATATCATCTACAAGGTATCCATACCCTACTCAGGTACATCTAAGA
Source organism: Lygodium microphyllum (assembly GCF_053477565.2). Lineage (NCBI taxonomy): Eukaryota > Viridiplantae > Streptophyta > Polypodiopsida > Schizaeales > Lygodiaceae > Lygodium > Lygodium microphyllum. The sequence continues at coordinate 96,130,183 of NC_141145.1, read as the reverse complement.
TGTGTCATCTTCCACCTATGAGATTGCACTCTTGGGCATAACTAGTAAACCCATGTATATATCGCGTACCCACAGGGGTCATATCTCTTAAAGTAGCATCCATAGGGGTGTCACCTACACACAGTTGAGTAAAACCTAGAGTCATTGAAATAGATATTCCTACGGTGTGAAAAATCCTGGAGGTTATAAGTATCCACAAAATCAATAAGACGAAGATATTGTATCGATACCTCCACAACACTTATCTAGGCCACCCTCTCTGAAACTTATATGAGAGGGAGGAGTAGCATCTCTATCTGGAATTTACCGTGGGCTCACATCATCCACAGCACCCCTTAGAACCACTCCCTATGTCTGAGCCTAGTCTACAGCATTGACCTCCTCTACTAAAATCTGAAGCATCAAAGCATGCCAAAGTAGATCTCACAGAACGGCCGAATGGTGTCCGAGAGACAGCTTCTAGTCTGCCATATCTCTTAATTGAGCCATCTGATCCAAAGATATACATGTGAATATCTCCTACAACTCCTCATCACTCATCCCTTAACTCATCTTACTCTCCAAGTATTATCAAATGTAATCTACACAAATAGAAAATGATGTTAGCATAATCAATATAAAGATTTAGGTAAAGCATGATAATATATAACTCTTAAAAAATAATTAAAATGCATATTCTAAAGTACCCTTAAAAGTGAATTATCAATTAATTGAGTAGACGAATGCAAATATGACCTAGCATATGGCCCCATGTCAATCTCCTAGCATAACTCTGCATACACTGGAAGTTCTATAGATCGGCCACCACAGAAGGAGTCCACTTCATTCTCGAAGAATTTGTGGTCTCCTATATCTTTGTCTACATTACTCGTGTTTGTCTCCTCTACACACTCCAAGCCCTCTTTGACCTCCACCCTTCGCAATATTGATTCCTCCACTTGCATACTCTCCTCGTATACTCTCACACTCTGAGGGGCTAATGGCACAACATACCACCATCGAGGTTATCAAGGATTTGGATAGAAGATTATAGGCTCAATATCACATATAAGAGTAAATCAACATTTGTGATTGTTTCGTGTCATATGAAAAATTTAAAAAAATAATTCATATACATGTTCACAATGGACCGACAAGACAAACGTGTCACACAGATCCGTCCATATTTTCTCAGAATCTATTTTCAAAACTCTAGATGGACCTCACTAAATGGTTGCACCAACTTCTTCCAATACCACTTTGAACCATTGTACATCGAATATGATCATGGAGAAGCTACAGTAATCCACTATGAGAACACTTTGCAACTTTCTAAAATACTTTATCTCATCTACAACGATGTTTAGATCCATGGCCCACCATCAGCTCTCTTGCTTGAACTTTGCCATGACACCACAATTCACTTTGGAGTATACCTACATGACCACGTTACATTGTAGATTTTGTAATGTACAGTGAAACGGTTAGATTAGTTATTACATATAAAATCTAGATATAGACCATCTCCCTCTCTTTCGCCTTGTGGATTCAATAGAGAATGTCTTGATCTCCTTCTACGATATCCATTGCACTAAATTTGACAACCTGTAAATCGTCTCGCGTATTTTTGGAGTGAGGTATCCCACAATCGTGATTGGTAGTACAAACTAAAAAGCATTACAAATATCAAGTAGATACTAAATAGCAAAATATGCAGACTACTTGCAACCAAGGTCAAAACAAACCTAACATATCTAATGCAAATCATGGGATTTCAGTCCTAATAGCTAGTCATCTTTAGAGAAAGCAAACCTAAGGGAACACATCATACCCTTCAGGGTGCGGATAGACTTGATAATTTGCTTCATGATGCGCTCTTCTTAGTGAACACAGGACCCAAGGGACGTGAGGTAGTTGCAAGTGACCATGAGTGCGCTCAAGTGTGGCCGAAGCGTCTCCATCTTACCTACATCTTTCAAATCCATTTGTGCCCGTACAATGTCTCTCTTTCTTGTGATATGATCTCATAATAAGCTGCCCACATTCTTGAAAATATGCATGGGTTCCAACAAAGGGTTGTGATCTATAATTGGGTCTCATATGACAACTTGTAGAAAATCTAGAACTATCACATTCCATTTGGATGTGACTCCTTGTGGACCATTTTCAACTTGTACCAGCTTTGGACATTCATTTGTGCTAGAGATCGTCCAAGAAAACCTTCCCTTAGTTCATGGCCCTTCCGACAAAAAGTGACGTGTCCTTGATATACAATCTTCTTCATAGTTTGTGACTTTCAAGAGTCTAGATGTGGTTCACACAATGGACATGCATGATAACCTGAGGTAACCAAACCTATCACAACACCCCTATTTAGTCAACACAAACTTGAACAAGTTATGTTAGATATCACCAATGAGAATGGAAGCCCACATATGTGAGCACTCCTCGAATCCCGAAACATTGTGCATGGTCAATATGAGAATGGCTCGTATATTGGCAAACTGTTGACCATTGTGCTTACTTAAGTCTTCCACAACAAGCCCCTCCTCCCAAAAAATCTTGAGCTTATCAAATAATGGACAAAGATAGAAATCCATATTCTTGAATTTGTAGCGCCCAGGAATGAGCAAGCTAAGGATCATGTGCCATTTCTTCATAGAAAGTCATGGTGGGATATTGTAGTTAACAAGGACTACATGCCACACTGAAAAAAATTGAGCAAAAACCAAATGGATTTATGCCATCCATAGCAAGACTGAGCTGAAGATTCCTTGGCTCTCATGCAAAGCCTAGAAAGGTGGAGTCAATGTGGCTGCATGTGCATGAATCTACTGATATTTGTTGGACTCCATTTGTGGATCTATTCTATGCACGTCACATTATCAAGCTCGCCATACTCGATGTATAAAATATGTGACATATACATGGTATAAGTGAAAAGTATTTAAGAACTTTTTGAGGGATGGTTTTCCCTTGCAAGTCCTATCAATACTTGTAAGTACCACACTTTGGACATGACTCCATATTCCTATAGTTTCCTCGAAACAACATATAATCATTGACACATGCATGGATGTTGTTGTAGTCCTCCATGACAAGCTTTTGTAACACCAGTCGCATATCATCACAGAACTCAAGCATCGCATTTTCAAGTGATAATATATTATACTTTAGCAACCTAAAAAAATCAAGATACCTTGACAAAGTACAATAAATATTTTTCATAATGGAGTTAAAAAAATCAATGGAGCCTAGAATGCGCCTAAAAAACTCGATCACTTCACTTGCATCACTCTATCGGTACTTTGCTTGCACACTTAGAAGCGCAAAAAGAGTCTTCAGGTGAGATACTCGGCACCCATCATATAATGGTATGGACACTTCCTCTCTAAGTGGATTAGATGACTCGACATCCATGAGCATCAGTGCATCAATCATTGTCTCCATCTCAAGCTCTAGAATTGAAAGATGGTCCGAAAGGCTGACTATCTCCTCTAGTATCAAGGGTGTAGACTCAGTCTCAGGTACTCCATCCATTGCATGCCCACAAACTCTTCTAACTTGCCGCTCTCATATCGCTACGCCCACACTGTGTAAAAAAATATAGTGTGTGGCTTTCTTTTAGATTTAGAGAGTCAATGCCACTAGGCATTAGTGTTAGTGTCCATGGTTCAAAATATTAGATTTTTTTGGACAAGTTTTTAGCCAATTTTTGATATTCTAGATATTATCTATTGTAAAAATCCATAAAAATATAGACAACTTCTAGATTAGGATGACATGTAAACGAAAGCATATAGATTTCAGCAAATTTGAGAGAATACAAAGAGAGATTGACGAAATCTCGCGACGTGCGATCGTTGTTTTTAAGCAGTGAACAGTACTCCAAAGGGGGAGATAAAGAAGGAGATATCTGGTAGAATTTTGGTTAGGTGTGCTGGTATTTTATCCCCTTTCGGAGCCAATGGAAGCATCAGATTGGTGATCTCAGCAACATAGAGGAATGTATTATTTTATACACGTTTTTGTCTATTAGAGTTATATCTTCTCATAATGCTGAAAGAAATTGACAGGCTTCATCCTTGTTAGTATTCTTCTACATTTTCTTACTATTTTTTTGAGTACTCTTCTACGTGTTCAATTTCTTCGAACCCCTTCTCTTCTGTCTACTCCTCTCCCTGAATCTATCGTCAGCCTGTTGTCTCTTATTTTCAAGAACTTGTCTTGAAACCTTCAACCCTTCTCTTATCTCTACAATCTCCAGAGTCTAAGCTCTTGAACCCCCATACATTCTTCTATTGCCAAACCCCTGTGGTGACCTTCAATCCTACGCACTACGACATTGGTGAAGCTGATGTGAAGGTCGGTGTAAGAAAACTCCAAGATGGGGGATTCTTTAGGAGATACTCTACAACAATTGGTGTGCATACTATAGCAGACTCAGCAACAACAAATCCAAATGTTACAACAACAACAACAAAGGCAAGACGAAGAGAAGATTGATTCCATAGCTATCAAGGCCCTAGAGGAAGTTGGGCGTGAATTAAAACAATTTAATGGTTAAAATATCTCTATTTTTATTCGCTTGTATGTTGAGAAAATGCTATTCTTTGGTGTATCGCAACATGTATGGAGTCACTATTTTGCAAGACTAGCCAAGCATGGTCTTCAAGAAAGAATCCATGGTCTTTTTCAGTAAGATGCGGATTGGGCTGCATTAAAAAAGGCCCTACGCGAAGAATTCTTCTTAAAAGACTTTGGCCTAATGACGAAGAAAAGTTTCACTGATTGGGTTGAGAAACCCAACAAAGGTTTAGCTGCAACCACTTTATACCATGAGTTTGAAAGTAAATTTGGACAACTTGATGCTAAAGACCAACAAAGTATGGAAGGTTAGAAGATTGAATTATTCCTTAAGGCTGTAGATCCCATTCTACAAGAGAGGCTTATTGATCATCTAGAAGATGCTATCTCTGAATCACAAGTCAAGACTGCATGGATAGATGTTACTGATGCACTTAACATGATTGCTCAAAGAGAGCATATGCGACTAAGATTGGGCTCTCCTTCAACTTCAACAACTCCATTGATGGAGCTTGTTCCACCTTCAAAATCCCCTATTCCTTTGACTAATCAACCAACTCTTTCTTCTTCTCTTTCTTCTAAAAATGATGTCATGGATGAACTCATTAAAAGCATGCGTGACCTTCATATGAATCTTACAAAAATTAGTTTCAAGGTGGAGAAGATGGATGTCAAAGTTGAAGAATGAGGATGTTCATCAACTCAAAGACCCATGAGAGAAGGCTTTAAGAGGCGTTGTATTTGGTGTGATAGCCAACAAGATGGCAAGAGGGAGTGTTTTTCCTTCCGTGAGGCTAAAGCATAGAAGCTCATCTTTTGGAAAGACGCAAAAATTAATGCATTTGAAACTGGTCTTCCACTAGTCTCTAACCAAATTTTGGAAATGGTGGAATGAAGAAAAGATTAGAAGATTTAGTTGTAAAGAATGCCTATGCAGTAATTGATGCAGCTACCTATGGGCTGCAAATTGAGCCAACTAAATCAAGTTTGAAAGCATGTAAAGCTAATGTACAATCTAAAGTATGGATGCAAGCACTAGATAAAATGGAACGTGGTAAAGCTACCAAAGAAGACTTGGCTAATGCCAATCAGTGCATTCGAGGAATAACTGGTTGGAAAAAACGGTGGAATAACCAAAGCTTGCTAAAAATATAACCCTAGATCAAGAGATGGAAGATGCGCTACAAACAAAGAAGATCGAAGGAAAAAAGAAAGGCAAGCAGCAGGCTACAAATTGCAATCTGGCATAGAATCTGCAACTGATCTCAAACGAGTCCTAGAAGAACGAATTTTAGGAACCAAAATTGAATTCACCTTAGGTGAAATTCTTGGAATTGCCAAATGTGAATTCTGTAATGTAATTATTACTATAATCAAAAGGAAAAGATAATATGTTGGTGATGAAGCTAGAGAAACAGTGCATGCTTTTTTGCAAGTTCTTCGAGTTTTTGTGTAAGATGAAGAGAAGCTGACTTCACAAGGATTTCATCTTGAAGTAATTAAAGAATTAATTGTAGCAATTGAAGCTGAAGATAAAGAAAGCATGAATGCAAAAATTAAAGAAGTGAAAGCTGAAAATGTAATGGTCGACTGGTCCAAACTAGTTGGGTAGCCCACCTCTCAAAAAGAAGGCTGTCTACAACGCATGCATGAGGAGGAAGAGGCTTGGTTCATTCCACGCAGTCACTACTCCTATACGCATTGGGCAAGAGCAACAACGGAGACAATTGTCAAAATTGGAGAAAAAGAAACACAATGTATTGCACTCTTAGACCATGGATCGGAGATAAACATCATGGCAAGGAGTCTCTATGAAAGTGGCAGATGGCCCATAGATGTTGATCCACATTGGCGAATGAGAGCTGCAAACAACTCTTCTAGAGAGTTATATGCTGCATGTCCTAATGTGTAGGTAACTATTTGAGACATAAAAGACAATTTTCACTTTTTTGTTAAAGACTCTTGTAGTTACCCTATCATTCTTGGGAAACCTTACATTTCTGAAGCCCACTTGCTCTTGATGATGGTTCTTCTTAGGCTCAAATCCAAAGCAAGGATAATGAACGAGCTATCCAATTTCTTACTGTGTGTGTATCATCATCAAAATAGAGATTGACTGTGTGATTATCCTGTGCCTCCTAATACCTGAGAATTCAAGGGTTTTCAGGCTGCACTGCTATAAAAGGAGGCTACGACAGGGTGTCATGTAAAAAGATTGAACCTCCTTATGCTACAGAAACTGTCTCTAGCAAATCTGTATGTATGTATATCCAATAGTATGGGTTGTTATAAGTCTCTTCCAGCAATGACTAAAGCTGAAAGAAAATATTTATGTAATGTAAAAAGATAGCTGAAAACTTATGACATGATGGTGGCTGAAAATGAGATCTTTCGGGTATTTTTTTGGATTGATTACCATTCACACATTGGTTGAAATATATATAGTTGCTTATACAAAAAATCAAGTTGAAAATCAGTCCATAGAAATATGTACATTGGATTTTTATCAAACAATTCAAGAATTTGTTCAGCACAAGAAGACATTTGTTTACTTAACAAGGTTGAAGCGCAAGTGGAGACAAAATACAAGATGGTGGATAAGAAAGTCAAACTTGTGGCAATCCCACTCGGGGGGTTCACTATATATATATTTTCTATATAACGTGCGTTCATGGCCTATTTATAAATATCCTAACTTGTGACTTTTTCTTGAATAAAACACAACCCTTTTCTATTCAATCTGTAAGTAACCCCATTATATGACACCCTTTTGTATATAAAAAATATATAAAAATGGTATTAAAAAAACCCCTTATTTTGAACTTACGTTATATATACATATATTCATGAGTGACCCCCCAGTGCAATCCCACTGCCTGCTGAAAGTGAAGGGCTGGATAATAGGGCAGCAAATCAGTCGAGTCTTCGTGATCCTTCAAACATTGGTCACAATTTCACATCTGAAAGTATAAAAGAGCTCAAAACAGGTGAAAATTATTTCCTTTCCTCGGCTGAAAAATACTCTTTTATGCAAATGCTAATGAAACATGGAAAATCTTTTACATTTCAACCAAGTAAAATAGGCTGTGTGGATCCAAATATTGTGGTTCCTATGATCATTTTTACGGTCCCACGTGTGCCTTGGAACCTGAAGCCCATTCATGTTTCAAGGACACATTTGCCCAAATTATTGGAACTTCTAAATGAGAAGATCAGAATGAAGATTTTAGAACCTTATTCAACACCTTACTCAAACCGATGGTTTATTGTGCCCAAGAAAAATGGATCTTTACAATTCATTCAAGATCTACAGCCTATTAATCATGTCACAATCCGAAATGTTGGTTCAAGTCCAATTGTTGACAAATTTGCTGAAGCTTTTGTAGGTAGAGTAATTTATTCTATAGGCGACCTATATTCAGGATATAACCAATTTCAGCTTTCATTAGAAAGCCGAGACACATTACAACAGTGAAGACACCTCTTGGATTGGTCCAGATGTGCACTCTACCACAAGGTGCAGCAAACTCCATAGCCCATATAATGAAAACCATGCACAAAGTCTTAAGGGACTTTATCCCACAACTTACTCTTCCATTTCTTGATGATGTACCTATGAAGGGATGTGAAGTCAATGAAAAGAATGAGGAGCTTGATGAAGATGGTTGCAGGACATCTGTAGTTAACCATATTCATGATTGTGATAGGATTTAACAAGGATAGAAGAGGTACATCTTACCCTTTATGGAGCTAAGTCGATTTTTGGAGTAGAAGAAGTCCTAGTGATCAGTCATCTATATGGCCCCTATGGACACAAACCTTCGCCAATCAAGATAGATGCCATTAATAGAATGCAAGAAAAATCCATAAATGTTTGAGAAGTAAGAAGATTTCTTGGCGCATGTGTATTCTATCTCATTTGGCTACCACATTTTGCTCACGTAGCTAAAAATCTTTATCAATTATTAAGAAAAGGCCTAAGATTCTCTTGGGGTAATGAGCATACTCTCACTATGTGTAAATTAAAGAAACTGTTAATTTCAGCCCCCCCACTCTCAAAAGGACCGATTATTCAAATGGTTAACCCATCATCCTTACTGTGGATACAAGTCCCATTGGGATAGGATGGGCTTTTGGCCAAGAGGATCTTGAAGGTAATAGGTATGCAATTCATTTTGAAGCAATAGTTCTCAATGAACGTCAAAGAAGGTATGCACAAGTAAAAAGGGAATTGTGGGGAGTTGTAACAGTATTAAAGTGTGATCGTGAATACTTTATAGGTGCTTCCATAGTGGTAGAAACCCCGAATTAAAGCATATTGCAGAAAAGTTGAATCCAGTTGCTGACATGCTCACGTGCAAGATATAACAATGAAAAAGAGATAATGGAAGAAGATGGAGCTGAAGAATCTATACTTGCTAAATTTCATTCCATGGATGTTAAAAATATCTTTCAGTTGCATATACTGGTCCAAAGCTGAAAACAACAAGGTGGTCAACTAGCCAGCATGCTCATTGCATTGCTCAAGCTCTAGTTCATTTCCTTGAAGAAGATTATGAAGAAGATTGGCTAAAAATCGGCCAATATTTGAGCACAATGAAGAAAAAGGAGACTTGGACTAATGAGGAGTTCAAGCATATCAAGAGAAAGCTTATGGTTTTTTCTTAAAGAAGGACATCTATGGAAGCACGCAAAGAAGAAAAAAGAAGCGCATGTCCGATTTTTAGGTAACAAAAGATTGCAACAATAGGTAATGAGGGAATTTTATGAAAGCTTGTGGGCTGGCCATAGAGGCATATGGAAAACCTTTAGTAAAGTCAAAGAAAAATATTGGTGGCAAAACATGCATCGGGACATAGCACATTTGTTGAAACCTGTTATGTGTGTCAAATATATTCTATAGTCAAGCATCGAAATGGGTTACAACCGACTTATCCCTTGTCTATACATTATAGATGGGTTATTGATCTTGTAGCCATGCTTACAGGAATATGGAATACGCGGTATTTAGTGCTTGCAAAAGAGAGTCTAACCAATTAAGTTGAAGACAAAGCCTTAATAACCAAGACCACTCAAGTTGTTTGTCATTTTTTGCTTAAAGATGTGTTTTGCAGATATGGTTGTGTGGGTAAAGTAACTACAGATAGAGGAGAATTAGATGGTGATGAGGCACGCATCAGATAGAGGAGGTATTATTTTATACACATTTTTATCTATTATAATTATATCTCCTCATAATGCTGAAAGAAACTGACACGCTTCAACAGATAGAGGAGGTATTATTTTATACACATTTTTGTCTATTAGAATTATATCTTCTCATAATGCTGAAAGAAACTGACACGCTTCATCTCTATTAGTATTCTTCTATATTTTCTAATTCTTTTTTGAGTATTCTTCTAAATCTTCAATTTCTTTGAAATCCCTTCTCTTCCGTCTACTCATCTCCCTAAATCTATCTTCATCCTATTGTCTCTTATCTTCAAGAACTTGGCTTGAAACCTTCAACCCTTCTATTATCTCTACCATCTCTTCAATCTAAGCTCTTGAACCCCCATACATTCTTCTCTCTTGCCAAACCCTTGTATTGACCTTTAACCCTACGCGCTACGACACCACAATATGTGCATTTGCATCACCTCTCTGTACAAATTTTACAGACACGTCTAGTATTTTTGTAAATGATATTCAATAACTTACTAAATACAAAGCATGATCATTGTTACACTTTTCTTACCATTCATTCAAAGTCTAAGATCGCTTGACCAATGATCTCCGATTGAAACTTGTTGAAGCATTGTATGTGTTCTTTGGACAAGCAACACTTTCGTCTAATTTGCAACCTTGCATTGAGAACAATGACATAGGACACGTTGATTAACATATGCCTCACAGTCTTGGACATCATGACCATCATCATTCTCCATTTGATCTACATTACGACAAACAATAGGTTTTTGTTCCCCTCATTGATGATCTTCCTTCATTTTAATCTCTACTCCTCTTTCTCTCCCTTTCCCTTTATTTGTTTGCCTCTCTCTATCTCTCTCTATCCATTCTTTTTCTCTCCGTGTCTTTCTTTATTATTACCCCTTTTCATTTCTCACCGCCCCTCTTTCTCTCTCTCTTTTTCTTTTTTTAATTTGAATCCCTTTCTCCTTTATCCCTTTCCACCTTTCAAATTCTCTCTCTTTTTTTATTTGCCTCACTTCATCGTTCTTTGTTTCTCTCTCCCCCCTCTCTTTCAATGTTTCTTTCTCTTCCCCATCTTCCCTCCCTACTCTCACTTCTCTCTTTTTCTTTCCAACCTTTCTTTTCTCTATATTTCTCTCTTTTCCTCTCCACTCACACTCGACACATCTCATTATAATCAAAATCAAAGATTTTTAAAAAAACTCATAAAACAAGACATTGAAAAACCCTCTCCCTCCACTCCTCTTTGTGTATCTCCAATTCTCTCATTGTTTCCATTTTTCTCTCTCCTTCTCTCTTGCTCTATTTGTTGTTCTCTCCATCTCTCTTTTTCTCCCTCGTTTCGTCCCTTTTTCTTTCCCTCCCTTATTTTCTCTATATTTCTCTCTTTTTCTCTCCTCTCGCACTCGACACATCTCATTATAATTTTAAAAAAGAAAAAAAACTCATAAAACAAGACATTGAAAAATCCTTTCTCTCCACTCCTCTTTGTGTATCTCTTCCCCCTCTCCCTTTATTTTTCTATCATTCCATTCTCTCTAATTCTCTCATTGTTTCTGCTTTTCTCTCCTTCTCTCTTGATCAAGACATTGAAAAACCCTCTCTCTCCACTCCTCTTTGTGTATCTCTTCCCCCTCTCCCTTTATTTTTCTATCATTCCATTCTCTCTAATTCTCTCATTGTTTCCGTTTTTCTCTCTCCTTCTCTCTTCCTCTATTTTTTGTTCTCTCTATCTCTTATAAAAATAAAAAACTCATTAAAAAATACAATGAAACCCTCACTCTCCACTCCTCTTTTGTAACATTCCCGATTACCAGGTACACGTTCTTCGCATGAACCACCGCTTAATAGGAGGTCATTAATTGAATTATGGGAAATTTTTTATTAATTATCTCTCTCTCCTCCAGCAGACTGTCGTGCTGGAGGAGAAAGGAATAGCAGGAGCCATCAAGCTCCTTGCTGGAGCTCGCAAGAAGGGAGAGGGCATGCATGATGCCGCGTAGGGGAGGGAGGATCCCCCTCCCCTCACCTATTTAAGTTGAGGATGATGGGAGGATTGAGGGCGCGTCACCGCTGCCATAGAGAAAGAGATAGGAAGCCAGAGACTGCTGTTGTTGCCGTGATCGTGAGAGGAGAGGAAGGCTATCACTCTGTCGCCGCCGAGAATAGAGGGAGAGAGTGGAGGTTCTGCTCTGTTGCCGCCGCCACGGGGAACGCGCCATCGACCACCAACTGTCGTTCGCCATCTGCTATTTTTTTCTCTCACCACGTGGGCTTACAGGTTTTCCTTAGAAGCTTTAGAAGCTTCTTAGGAAGCTTCTATAGCCTCCTAAGAAGCCCCCCTTCATGTGCCTCTTTCATACCCTTTGTCCCCCACACAAAATCCACTCTTAAGGGTCTTCTACACCCTTTTCCCCCCTTTCCGAGGGTCTTTTGGAAGCCTTAGCTAAGGGGTTTGGTATTCCCTCCCCATCGGGATTCAAGAAAAGCCCGTTTCTGTGGCTTTAATAAGCCTTACCATCGAAAAACTTTAAAACCCCCCTCCCCGAGATCTATAAACCTCCGTGTGGGTTTTCCCCAACACACGGAATTCAAAGGACCGTAATCCTTGCTTGTGGTCTCCTTCAAATGACCTTTCCATGTTGTTTCAAAGTTTGTATAAGCCCCATTAATTTTTTCCCCTCACTTTCTTACACAAGGGTTCATCTTAACCTCGGGGTCCCTTAGAACCCCCTTCCTATTGATCTCCGCAAAACACCCTCTTTTCGCCCCTTTTTGCATACCACAAAGTTACCTTCTTTTTCCCCCTTTTTGTGCATACAAATTGCACCGGAGCTTCTACGAAAGGAAGGAAAAAATTTCATAAAGGACGATGGAATTACAAAAGGGAGTTCGCAAAGCCGCATCCAAGACGGAAAGGCCGCATTCGTAATGGCTCCTAAGAAAGCACAAGGCACAGCCGCAGGAGAATCGTCTCCTAACATCCACGTGGACATCTCACCACAAGTCTAGGTTTTTCTTCTTAATTTTTATTTTACATTGTTATAATTCAATCGTGCGTGGATGATTTTTGGAGATAGGATGCATTTTTTGTCTTAAATACTTTGGTTTATTTAAAAGAATTAGCTCACAACGAAAGAGTTCGGTCATTAGAATTTTTCAGTAAAACGAACAAAATAAAGGGAGCATAAATACATTTCTAGCAAGTAGTTTTTATGCATTACAATGAATTGAAATTAGATTAATGTCCATTTTTACAAAACGAAATTATGATAGTGCACTTTGATTAGGCATGGGACTATAAATTGCTTGTCGCATTATTAAGACATATCTTCTTCGCAATGAGTCATTATGGAAAGTGCTAATAATCCGTAGGAAATTGCTAGGCATGAAATGGTTCTTGAGCTACATAACTCTAGTCAATTGGTAAAAATATCGTTTCAACTGCGTAATTGTTAGAAAAGGTTGCATGGTTCAAAGGGAAAAAACCCTAAAGTTTAGAAGCATGAATGCATGTTATAAAGAGATCAAATAGAATTATGCTATAACTTATCATATGTTTTGATTTTAATCTGAAAAGTTAGGATTGAAATTCAACTTATACATCGGTAATGAATCATGTGGTTATAGAAATGATAGTGTAATTAACTTCGAGAATAGACAAGTTAAATTGGTTTAAACCTAAACACTTAAAAACTACGAAGGGACTCGTTTAAAAAGAGTTAATTCAATGCAATGTATCCCAAGGAACTGACTAGGGTTAGCACGTGGAAGACATTTACCTAGTCGCACGTATTGCCAAAACTGAAACTCCTACATCCTAAATACTTGCCCACATTCACGGAATGTAGGGACAGTAGGACATACTTGCGAGAAAATATCTAGGGTTTTCCCCTAAGAATCTCTCGCTAAAAATATGAAACTCGTAACCCTAGGACCGACAATGTCGGCCTAATGCAATCATGAACGGATTGTTATATCTAATCATGACACTGTGATTAGAAGACACCGTTGATGGATAGAATAGTCCCATTGTTTGATGCGACACTTGTGCAACAAGTTGCAGAGTCACATGATCTTGTGATTGGATCATTATCTTGCAAGAGGATGAATAATCGTCCTAATATAGTATCTTTCTTGGGTAAAGATAATTGTTTGGAAGCAAAAGACCAACCAATAAATTGGAATAACATATGAACTTAAAGTATTGATCAAGTCGAGTTAATAGGGCACGCCCTAACCCAAGATATAGGGGATCTTCCAAGTCAACATTAATCCCAGATCGAGTACTGGATGCATTCAGAAAGAAGGATTCACTCCTTAGCAGTTGGCCAACAATAACGACCAATGGAAATGATTGTGCTTGTTACAGATTTAAGAGCACTCTTTTGCTTTGTTTGATCAAAGAATTAAAGGATAAATTGATATCTAATGCTTCAAGATGAAGGCTTGAAGGGAGAGGCAGCTTCAGTTACCCCCGACTGCCTGCCTGACCCTAACCAAGGGGGTTGCTAACCGTGCCAGGAAGGTGGACCGAACCCATCACGAGAGATCTCTTTGTTAAGCGCTACTTGGAGCAAGAGGGCGCTTGGGTGCCAGGGGGCTCTAGCCGTAAATCCCTCACCTTTCGGGCCCTGCACAAGAGGCTAACGTGACTCGGGATTGAATCTCGAGGCCCGCATACTAGTCTACCGGCGAAATCTTGGATTAGTGATCCCTATGGATTACTGGATAGCCTTCGGATGGATTGTAGATAAGCCTACAGGCTGGACTTTATGTATTTCAAAGATAAATATGATAACCTGTTAAAAAGGAACTTGTTTGACATTGCTTTTCTATGTCAAGTGCTATGATTACATGAAGGAACCAATGCCTAATGGGCTAATTAAGGAAGTTGATTGATACATGTCCAACTAAATGTGTTAGGTAATTAAATAACTAAAACAACCTGAGGAAAGTGCGGTGGATGTGGCCATAGGTCCGTACCCTACGGATGGGTAGTCCCGGTTAGCCGAGAACTTTTCTCAATCATGATGGTTAGCAAGAAGATCGTTCAAAGGATACGAATAGAAAAAGGGCGCTGACCTAGAGTTTAGATTATAAATAATCCTGATTTATACTGTTTTAGGGGAATGGAATGGAACTATGCTTTATGGCAGAGAGGTCGCCTTGCATCCCTCTCATTTTCCATTCTCCTTGAACCAAGTGCAGCGTGAATATGCTTAAGGCCTGGTGTTTCTGCGTAAAGTAATTTTCTCGGGTTTGACGCTAGTTGCCGTTTAGGAAATGACCATTAAGGAAAACCCTGATTCAAGTCCTAAGTGGGAATGGCCAGAATACTTCCGCTATGTGGCAGACGCGGAATGTCCTAAATCGCAAACCCGTGACATTCCATGGGAGTGTTGGGCAGAGCTTTCTAGATATCTTTTTCTGATGGACAGCTAAGACGTATCCTGATGATAATAGGTGGACACATTACATCTTTGTGTATCTCTTGCCCCTCTCCCTTTATTTTTCTATCATTCCATTCTCTCTAATTCTCTCATTGTTTTCGTTTTTCTCTCTCATTTTCTCTTGCCCCTCTCCCTTTATTTTTCTATCATTCCATTCTCTCTAATTCTCTCATTGTTTCCGTTTTTCTCTCTCCTTTTCTCTTGCTCTATTTGTTGTTCTCTCTATCTCTCTTATTGTGTTTTTCTCTCTATCTCTCTTTTTCTCCCTCTTTCTGTCGCTTTCCCCCCCTCTTTCTAGCTCTCTCTATTTTTTTCACTCTTTCCTCTCTTTACCTCACCCTTTCATCCACCTCTTCCTTCACTCTCCATTTCTTTTTCTCTCCCCCTTGTCTTTCTTTCTCTCTTTCTCTTTCTTTGTTGCCTCTCTCTTTGTTTCTCTCCCTCCCCCTCTACCTCTCTATCGCTCTTTTCCTCTCTTTTTTCGTCTCTTTTCCCCCCCCCCCCCCGGTCTTTCTAGCTCTCTTTTTTTTTACTCTCATTTCTCTCTTTACCTCAGCCTTTTATCCACCTCTTCCTTCACTCTCCGTTTCTTTTTCTCTCCCCCTATCTTTCTCTCTTTCTCTTTCATTGTTGCCTCTCTTTGTTTAATATCTCCCTCCCCCTCATTTCTCTCAATCATTCTCCTCTCTCTCCCTCTTTCTCTCTTCCTCTCTTTGTTATCTTTCCTCTTTTTCTCTCTTGTTCTCTCTTCCTCTTCCTTCCTCTCTCTCTCTCTCTCTCTCTGTGTGTGCATCTCATTATAAAGGAAAACAAAAAAAAAAACACAAGAACAAAGCAAGAAGAGGCCAGAGGATGGATTCTTCTCCTCCTCTTCCTGATGTCCCTTATTTCTCCCTTCTGCACTTTCTCCGTCTTCTTCGCGTATGACAGTGGCGGCGGTGAGAATCTCTCCTCTCTTTTTCCCTCTTCCTCTCTCTCTCTCTCTCCCTCTCAAGGCAACAATATTTCTCACTCTCTCTTGAAAATGTGTGGCAAATGCCGCACTCAAGTTTTCGACACTTTTTTTTTCTCAAATCGGCATTGCTATTTGCGTTGCAAACTGTCGTTGCTATTTTCTCATTCTCTTGTAGTAGAATTCCATGTTATTTTAAAAAATTAGTGAATTCATTAAAAAGATACTCTTTTTCTTGATTTGACCTCAAGCATTTAATCTACACATTTGTTTCTCAATCAAATTTTTAAAATATTGAAAGTGAAAATATCACTTTTCTACTTAATTAAATACACCCATACCTAATATGATCATCGATACAAATTACATAATACTTACATCCAACCATTTTTCCAAGAGAAACTAAGTTCTTTGTGATATTAGGTACATATACCACATTAATTAAACACTTAACTTTTCCATCATGCATAGACAGTGGAACAATCCCAATAGGATGCATTATATTGTCACATGTTTTCACAAAATGAGCTTTTCAAGATTTTTTTTTCTAAATTATCCTCCATGACACATCATATGATTAAAAAACATCTAAATCCACATATCGTACATAATGAGAAGCTATCTGAAAAGCTTCTCATTATCAACCCAATTACTAATAGATGCATAATTGTTATGTTGTCTTCTCCCATTTTTATTATTTCTACATTTTCTCTTTTGTGGATAGTCATATGAAATATGACCTTTTTTATCACAACTATAACATTCTTTGTTATAACTTACATTTTATCTGTCATGTTCTCTATGGATCCCCTTACCCCTCAAGACTAGTCTCTATCACCTATATGTAGCTACTCCTGTGAGTCATGAGATTGCCCATGATTTTGCCTGTAACAACTACTGCTGGGGTTTCTACTACCACAGCCTCTACCTCTACTTGTATCACTTGTTCTAAACTATTCTTGCTTTGTGACAAAGATGTAGCTATTCCCAAATCTTTCTCTTCTAATATGAACATATATATCATATCTACAAAATCAAGGATAGTGTCTCTTATGTTGATAGAGGTTCAAAACTCCTTGTACTTCTTGCTCAAGCCATCCAAATATGCAACCACTATAATATCATTATTAACCTACACTTTAATAGATCCAAGAGCTTTCAACAATACTTTTAATTTTTAATGCATAGTCATTAATAGATAGATTGTCATGATTGATATTATTTAACTTTGACTTCAATTCACTATAAGGGAACGGGGCAACAGTGATGGTCATTTGTGACGCAAAAAAGCGGTGTCGCTAAAAGCGTTGCTATTTGCGTCACTATTAGCATCGCTAATAGAATTAGCGTTGCTAATAGCGACGCTATTTGCTAATAGCGACACCGGTCTGAGAAAAAAGTTTCGAAAACTCGAGCGTGACATTTGCGAGAAAGAGCAAGAGAGCTTAAAGTTTTGACAGGGAGAGAGAGAGGGAGAGAGGGAGAGAGGGAGCTCATCACCATCATCACCGTTGCCGCCACTATACACGAAGAAGAAAGAGAAGTGTGCAAGGGAGAAGGGAGGGGAAGGTGCGAAGAGAACGTACAAAGGGTTTCATCTTCAGGTCTTGAGGTAGGTACATTGCCTCTTCTTACTTTATTTTTGTGTTATCTTGTTCTCTTTTTTTTGTTTCTTTGCAAAGAGATACATGGAAAGAGAGGGAGGGAGGAAGGGAGGGAGAAGAATGAAGGAGAGGAAGAGAGAAAGAGGGAGAGAAAGGAAACAAAGAGAAAGAGGAAGAGAGAAATGAGAGATGAAGGGAGGGAGAGAGGAGAATGAGTGAGAGAAACAACGAGAGATAGAGAGGGGGGAGAAACAAACAGAGAGGAAACAAAGAAAGGGAAATAGAGAGAGAAATAGAGGGGGAAAGAAATAGAGAGAGGGAGAGGGAAGGAAGAGAGGAGGAGGACGTAGAAAAGAAGGGTGAGGTAAAGAGAGGAAGGAGAGTGAAAAGAAGAGAGAGGGAGGGAGAAAGAGAGAGAGAAAATAGAGAGCGAGAGAGAGGGAGAGAGAAATAGGAAAACAATGAGAGAATAAGAGAGAAGGTTAAGAAAGAAAAGTAAAGGGAGAGGGGAAAGAGAGAGATAAAGAGAGGTGGGGTGACATTTCTTTCAATATCTTTATTTTTTAAGCTTTTTATTTTCTATCTTTGATTGTTTTTGCAATGAGATGAGTTGAGTGAGAGTGGGGAGGAAAGAAGGGAGAGAAATAGAGAGAAGAAGGGAGGGGAAGGAAGAGAGAGATGGAGAGAAATAAAAAACGGGAGAGAGAGAAAGAGGGGCTTCATAAAAAGTGTCAAAATTCGAGCATGACATTTTAAAGTTTGTAAACAAGCAAGAGATATATATATATATATATATATATATATATATATAGAGAGAGAGAGAGAGAGAGGCCGCCGCCACCGCTGCCATCCATAAAGAGGGAGGAGACAAGTGTAAAGGCGAAGGAAGGAACTTGCAAAGGAGAAAAAAAAGGAGAGAAGTACGAAGGGATTCCTCTTCAAGCTTTGAGGTAAGTGCATTATCTCTTCTCTCTTTGTTTTTCTCTTTTCTTTACTTATCTCTTTCTTTTTGTTGATGAAGCGTGTATAGAGAGAAGAAGTGATAGAGATCAACGTGCGCAAGGGAGATTGAGAGAGAGGCCGTTGCCACCGCTAATCCACCACAAAAAGAGAGGGGACAATTGCAAAGAAGAAGGAGGGAACCCGTGAAGGAGAAGAATAAGAAGGAGAGAAGCGCGAAAGGATTCTTCTTCAAGATTTGAGATAAGTGTATTCTCTCTTCTCTCTTTGTTTTTCTCTTTTCTTTACTCCTCTCTTTCTTTTTGTTGATGAAGAGATGTATAGAGAGAAGAAGGGAGGCAGATCAACACAAGGGAGATTGAGAGAGAGAGAGAGAGAGAGAGGCTACCATTGCTACCACATCCACTAAAAGAGAGGGGACAGCTACAAAGGAGAAGGAGAGAACCCGTGAAGGAGGAGGAGAGAAGCACGAAAGAATTCTTTAGATGCCAAACTTCAAACCAGGGGTCTCTACGCCTTTTTTTTCCACAAAAAAAAAATTGTGGACTCTTGGCCACCGAAGGAGTGTGCATATGAAGTTTCGTTGCATTCTGATAAAAGGTTATGGATTTACGATCACATGATGGACAATGTGTATGAAGCTGCATTAACCTGGTTTTGGGGTTTAAATGGGTTAAAAGTTCATTCTTCTTCTCATTTTCACATCTTACTTTATTTGCTTCCTTCATTCTCACACCCCCAACCTCTGTCTCTTCTCCATCTTGCCCTCCTCGAGCTTGCATGGCAGGCACCAAGCAAGCATATCCTTGTTTCTCGACCATGGGAAGGCCTCATGCCAAAGCCCGCCACCTGGAGCACAAGGTGGAGCCTCCTCTAGTGTAGCAACAGGTGTTTCCCATAGAGCACAATGACCACTAGAAAAGAAGAGGAGATGGAAACCGAGCACTATCGCCCTTCGGGAGATAAGGAGAATCCAGCACAAAAATATGAGCTTCTCATCCCGAAAAGATCTTTTCATAAGGTTATTCAGGAATTCATGTAAGACTTGGAGTTGAAAGGGATGGAAAGATTTTGGGCACGAGTGCGGGATGACCCACCAGTAGGAAGGTAGACTAGTGTAACTATGATGGCAGAAAGAAGAGCCTACATGATGTACTACATGTACCTTCTATTACCAAGAATCTATTATCAATTGGATAGATGGCAGAACAGAATTTGCAAGAATCTACTATCGGTTGGATAGATGATTTCAACTGATACACATTAGCGGCTTCTAAGGGCTGAAAATTATGATAGATGGATGTCCAAAATGCATTCTTGAATGGTGACTTGCTTGAAGAGGTATATATGGAGTAGCGTGAGGGTTATGTATACAACCTAAGGTGTATATGGATGCTGGCTAGCAACCCCATCTATCATGCTAGATCCAAACACATAGAGGTTCATTACAATTTCATCAGAGAAATGGTACTTGCACGATAGATTGATCTACTTCATGTGAAGACAGAAGACCAGGTAGCAGATATCTTTACCAAATCACTTGATAAAGAGAATTTCGTTCGTTTCAGGGATCTACTTAGAGTACAACAACTAGTTTGAGCTCAAGAAATGGAGTTTGAGAAGGGGGAGGATGAGCTTGATTCTTTTGATCTTAAAACACGTCCATCCATTGAGATTGAGGGTGAAGACAAGAAAGAAAAGATAGAATATGACTTTGATGTAGGTTAAAACAAGAAGGAAGAAGTAGAGCTTAGAAATACTACCACTCCCTATATAAGTGTTTTTGGCTCCAACACCATGGTATAACTCTTACAAGTGTCCAAATGCTTCCCTAAAAAGACTTGAACAAGTTTGGAATAAGTTGGAGTGAGAAGAAGATCAATGGGACTTATTCATACCTCAGCTTCCTGACTATAATGAAAGCTTTTGAAGTGAAGCTCTTCTTCTTGGGCCTAACAAGTGATCAAAAAGCTCCTTGAGTAATACTTTTTTGAATTAATTATATCTAGTTTTTGCAATCATAAATTTTTTTTCTTCTCGAGCCTAAGCAAGTGATGAAAAAACTCCTTGCGAAATATATTTTCGAATTGATTATATCTAGCTTTTGCAATGAAAGGATTCAATTTTTAAAAAAAAAAATTGAATGCACAATTTTTAGACATTAGGTGTAGGTGACATTGACAAATGAATTATGCAAGAATATTTAGTGCATATAGCTAGAAGGGTGACAAGGCTGCATGCCCTGCCACCTAATTTTTTCCCCTCTGTAACCGTCGCTATTTACGTTTGAAATTTACTCTTCAACCGTCAATATTAGCGTCTCTATTAGCGTCGCTATTTGCATCACTATTTGTGTCGTTATAGCGTTGCTATTTGGGTCGCTAACCTAATTAGCGACGCAAATAGCGACCCTAATAGAGACGCTAATAGCAATGCAAATAACGACGCTAATGGTGATGAATCGGTCACGTTACCAATAGCAATGTGAATAGCGATGACGAGGGTAATTTTTTCCATTAATAAATCTATCACTTTAAACGTCACTATTGGGTCTATATGTTGTAGTGATTATAACTTTCTCCCTTTCATATTTATAGCAAGGTTACTTCATACTTCTACAAGACTATATGCATCTTGTATATGGCTAATCATTTCATTTAAAACACTATTGAAAGATAGTATATTACTTTTCAAGCACCCTAGTTCCAATCCTTAAACTCAAATGTGGTATTTTCCTCTGACAACTCTGAAGCCTTAATATTATCTTTATCGATGTAGTCCCAATAACCTTTACCCATAAAGAAATAGATTAATCGAAACTTCCAAGCATGGACATTGTACTTGTTAAGCTTGTAGCCAACAATCTATTTAATACCTCAAAAGTTGTGTAACAAAATCCACAAATTACCTTATTGAGTAACTTGTATTTTAGGTAAACTTTCATCCATACAAAACTTAGTACACAAGCATACCTTGAGCAACACATGTAACGCATGACAATATTCAAATACTATGTGCCACGCCTAATACCTCTAACTCTGTCACAACTCTATAGAAACAGAATTTGTATCATTTTTCATTAATTTGTCTATATAATGATTTATTAAATTTATTTCCTTTGCACTAATTAGATATAAAGAAAAGTCCATTGGAGCTGGCCACTGATGAGTGGTCACAGGTTATGGTGGACCCACACGGTGGGTTAGAGAAAAGATAGTTCACACTTCCACCTATATGACCCGATTGGGCGCCTGTGACTAGAACTCACGCATATCAGGGTTAGACTCGCACACAGAAAGGATTGATGCCTTGAAGTGTGGGCTAGATCCACCAGAACAAACAGTTACAATCAACAAGATGGCATGATCATGAAATGCTTGTATAATGTGCATGTGTGGGCTGAAAGCTTGAAATGCACATTTCTTTGCATAGGAAAGTCACATGAAGATTCGAATACCATTTTTGCGATGTACACGGAAAAAGCTTTCATATGATACCCATATTGGGGGGGTCCCTAAATTTTAGGAGATCCCTAAATTTTAGGAGGTCCCTAAATTTTAGGAGCCTCGAATTAGCCTAAAAATGCTAGTCCTAAAAAATTAGGGATGTCATTCTAAAAATAGTAAGTTCTGTACTCTGACTGTGCTTACTAAATTTGGTTGTTTCTATTCTTGACAGTATTCAACCCAAAAAGGAAGGCCATAGAGAAGAGACAAGTGTCAAGACACTTGTCACACAAGTTTCCAAGTGTCCCACCACTTGTCACATCTCATGACATGTGGCTGGACACTTGTCTTGTGCTACTCCACTTTCCCCTTTTGTACTAGCTCTCCCCTCTCCTATAAATAAGAGCTCGTTTTTCTTCATTGATCATCATTTTTCTTTGCTGTAAACTCATGTACAGCACCCACAGATAGCCAGAAACTGGCCCCATCCATCCCCATCATCATCCCCTACTTCTTCATTATCAAATTCCTCCATATTCCCTCTTCTATCACTGCTGTTTACAGGACAGCAAGCCTGTAAATTCATCACAACACCTCCTTCTCGAGCTCTTTCTTCCATTTTAGCTACAAGAAGCGAGCCCTATCCATGTACTGCTGATCAACGATGGAGAAAGGCTGATTTTCCCTTTTTCTTCTTTCATACTGTAAAGAAATCAGTTCTTATCATTGCATAATAGATAATGCACGTGTGTTTGTACATCTTTGCATGATCTTGTGAGAGTGAGAATTACTTCTTCTCACTCTCAGGTTGATTGTAACTGAGCTCTTCCCTAAGGGACTTGGGTTGAGCAGAAATACATTCCTTCGGGGGTGGTTGCCCATCTTCAACCCTCAATCTTGTCTCCATTACTTTTACATTTTCATGGCTGTAATTTTGTGAGTAATTTTCATTTTCAGCTTTAAGTGTTCATTCTCTTTTATATTAAATCTCGAAAACAAGCAAATATCATAATTGTTAAGCATACTACGTTGTTCGGGGCGTTTACAGTGGTATCAGAGCTTTGGCTCGGTCCTCACCCCCAACACTGGTAGTGCTTACAACTATAAGTTTGTTTGTTTTCAGCCCTTGCATTGAGTGCGTGAGCATATTTTTTTTTCTTTAGTCTCAATGGATCAATCGAGTGCTATCCTTCAAGCCATTCAAAGTCTTCGAGAGGAGAATCAGCAAATTCGTGAGCAACTTCTCAAACTAGAAAAAGTTGAGAATCCCAAAGAATTCAAGGAAGGAAGCCCATCTACTTCAGGAAGACAAAGCCATACCGATGAAAGGAGCCGATCAAGAAGTCCAACTACTTCTAAGAGGCAGTCCCATTCTACTTCAAGACAAAGAAAGAGATCGCGTCGAAGCTCATCCTCTTCTTCAAAGTCATCTGGCGCCTATTCTGATGGATCCTCTTCTAGTAATGAAGAGTCACACGCTTCTCGTGGAAGACCTCATCATCGTCAAAGGCGTCAACATTCTTCACCCTCGTCTCCATCTTCATCCCCATCAAGCACTTCATCATCTTCAACCTCAAGATCCGAGCATGGACGAAGGCATAAGAAGAAGAAGAAGACTAAGTCACTATCTCAACTTGAAAAGAAGATCAAGTTCAGTATGTATGATGGTTCCCGAAATCCTGATATCCTTCTGAAGTTTATTCGTCAATTTCAAATTTTGTATGGTCGTGACAAGTATAAAGAAAAAGAAAAGATTAAGTTTGCAGCTTTAAATTTAACCGACTTAGCCCATACTTGGTGGACGGGGTTGGAATATGATCATGTTGCCCCAAAATCATGGCGGTCCTTTGTTCGCCTGATACAAAGCCAATTTCTTCCTGTTCATTTCAAAAGAAATGTAAAAATGGAATGGGATCGGCTTTGGCAAAAGAAAAATGAGTCACTTGGTGACTATACCAAGAGATTTTGGGAGCTACTTTTGAAGGTCCAACATTTCAAGAAGATCAGCAGTTCGGAAAAGCTTAGGAAGTTTCAAGGAGGTTTGCATTTTAAACTTCGTACTGCTCTTAATCATTATCATTGTTCTAGTCTCAGGGAACTCATTGACCATGCTAAGACATGGGAAATGGAGCACAATGGCAACAAATCATTCCAAAAGAATGATAAGAAGAGAGTAGCTGATGATGAGGAGTATTCAACCCCAAATGAAGGACAAAAACAGTGGCAAAAGCAGCCATCAAATCAAAAGAAGATGAAGCCCTATGCACCTCCTAATGCTCCTCAATTTCGCTCCAATCTATACCCACAAGCAAAGCAATTTTCCGAAGAAGAAAAGCAACGCTTCATGAAAGAAGGGAAGTGCTTTAAATGTGGACAAACAGGCCACATAGCGAAGCAATGTCCAAACAAGGGACAAAGCAAGGTTTCTGACAACAAGCCTAAGTCGCCAGTGAAAATCAATGCTATCAGTGATGTAGTTGCAAACACAACTCACACTCCAGAGATGCGCAAATTATTAAAAGCTTGGGGACAGTTGCAAGGTAAGCAAGCACTATTCTTGATAGATCTTGGGGCGAATGAAAATATCATTTCCTTGCAATTAGCTAAAGAGCTTGGATTAAAGAACGAAGAGATGGACACTCCGGCAGAAGTTCGCCAAGCTTTAAATGCTGATGAAGGTGACACAATGAAGACTGTGATACCCTACATTGGCAAGCTCAAGTTTCAAATTCAAGGCTACAGTGACGAAGATACCTTCTGTATCGGAGACCTTGATGGTTGCGATGTGATTCTTGGCATGCCCTGGAATCATAGAATAGATTCAACCATCTTCTCTCAGAAAAAGAAGGTAGAACTCACCAACAAAGGCAAGAAGTACGAGATCCAAGCTGGAGTTTCTGGAGACACCATACCTATGGTAAGCCATATGCAAGTCTCTAGAGCAATTAAGGATTGTGTTCAATGTTGTCTGCTTTATGTCACTGATGTAAAAGATAATATGAATGCTGAAAACCAAGAGCAACTTCAGCTCTTGGAAAAGTATAAAGATTGTTTTTCGGAAGATCTTCCTTATCAGCTTCCCCCAGAAAGGCCAGAAGACCATCATATTGATATTATCCCGGGCAGTTCTCCTCCTAATATAGCACCATACCGTGTGAGCCGTCCTCAACAAGAAGAAATCAGAAAGCAAGTCGAAGACCTACTCAACCGTGGGCTAATTAGGCCAAGTAGCTCACCATTTTGTTCACCAGTTCTTCTTGTTCAAAAGAAAGATGGCACATTCAGGATGTGCATTGATTATCGAGCCCTCAACAAAATCACTGTGAAGAATCGGTTTCCTATTCCCAGAATTGACGACATTTTGGATCGTCTAGGAGGCTCAAAGGTTTTCAGCCGCATTGATCTAAAGAGTGGTTACCATCAAATTAGGGTAATACCACAAGATGTACACAAAACTGCTTTCCGCACTTCATACGGTCTTTACGAATTCTTGGTGGTTCCTTTCGGATTAACCAATGCACCAGCCACCTTTAATCGAATGATGGAGCGCATCTTTAGAGAGCATCGACAATATGTCGGTACTTTCTTTGATGATATTCTTGTCTTTAGCAAGAATGAAGAGGAGCATCATCAACACTTGGAAATTGTTCTACAATTACTACAACAAAATCAACTCTTGGTAAATGGTAAAAAGAGTGAATTTTTCATGCATAAAATAAATTACCTTGGGCATGTCATCTCTTCTGAAGGGATTCAGATGGATCCTGAAAAGATCAGGATAATCCAAGAATGGCCTCATCTTCGTGATGTACATGAGGTGCGATCGTTTCTTGGCTTATGTTCTTATTACCGCCGCTTCATCAAGCATTTTGCACATATGGCTTCTCCACTTCATGACCTTACAAAGAAGAAGATCTCTTTCCAATGGAAGGAAAAAGAGAAGGCAGCCTTCACAAGGCTGAAAACAGCTCTTACTTCTGGACCTGTTCTTATCATTCCAGATCTGGTAAAACCATTTGTGGTGGAAGCAGATGCTTGCGGTGATTGTATTGGTGCAGTGCTAAATCAAGAAGGCCATGCCGTAGCCTTTGAAAGCCGCCGTCTAAATGATGTGGAGAAAAGGTATGACATTTATGAAAAGGAGCTCTTAGCAGTGGTTCATGCTTTAAAGATATGGAAACATTATCTTTTAGGCAATGAATTCCTTATTAAAACCGATCATCAAAGCTTGAAGTATTTCAAGACTCAAAAGCA
This sequence comes from Lygodium microphyllum, assembly GCF_053477565.2. Lineage (NCBI taxonomy): Eukaryota > Viridiplantae > Streptophyta > Polypodiopsida > Schizaeales > Lygodiaceae > Lygodium > Lygodium microphyllum. The sequence goes on along the minus strand of NC_141145.1, from coordinate 96,103,755 downwards.
TTTGCAGGAGAAACATGCAAGATGGGAAAATTTCTTGTCTATGTTTCATTTTCAAATTATGTATACTCCAGGGAAACAAAATATAGTTGTTGATGCACTTTCTAGAGTGCCTCGCATTGCAACTATTACAGTGGCTCATCATGAAGATTTTCAAACGATGAAGAAAACTTATGATGAAGATACTGATTTTGCAGCAATTTGGTCAAATTTACAGCAAGGAGGTTCTCATCCAGATTATTCCATCAAAGACGGTTACCTTCTCATGAACAATCGCCTTTGTGTCACTCTTCCTGTTCGACAAAAGGTGCTTAAAGAAAGTCATGAACCCCCTTATGCAAGGCATAGAGGGAGGGCAGCCACTCTAAGTGCAATTGAGCGCTACTTTTATTGGCCAACATTACGAAAAGATACACATAACTTCATTGAGGCTTGTCTGGTATGCCAAAAATCCAAATATGATAGGCAGAAGATTCCAGGATTGTTACAACCTCTTCCAGTGCCCAAAGACCTATGGGAATCTATCACAATGGATTTCATCTCAGGTATTCCAAGAACACCTCAAGGTCATGATATGATTTGGGTCATAATTGATAGATTCAGCAAACAATCACATTTTATTCCATGTCATAAAACATTGAAATCCGCACAAGCTGCAAGACTTTTCATTCAACATATCTTCAGATTACATGGTATGCCTTCTGAGATCATTTCAGATAGAGACTCCAAATTCACAAGTAACTTTTGGCATGCTTTATTTGAGAATTTGGGAACCACTTTAAAGTTCTCCTCAGCTTTTCATCCTCAAACTGACGGCCAAACAGAGGTGATGAATCTCACTCTTTTGGATATGTTGAAAGCTTATGTTAGTGAACATAAGTCACAATGGGAGAAATATCTTCCATTATTGGAGTTTGCTTACAACAATACAGTGCACTCATCCACAGGGAAAGCTCCAAATGAAATAGTACAGGGTAAAGTGATTCCTCCTCCAATTATTCGCACTAAAGATAAGATTTTTGCTGCTGATGAGTTTGCTTCAGATTTAAAAACCGCAATGGATCAAGTTCGAGCCACTATCAAAGTTGCCCAAGAGCGACAAAAGAAGCAAGCAGATAAACGAAGAAGACCTTTGGCTTTTGAAAAAGGTCAATATGTCTTGCTAAAGTTTGATAAAAGCAGGCTCAAACAAGGTTCTGGTTAAAATTCATCTTTTCCAAAGCTCTCCAGTAGATACTTTGAACCCTTCAAAGTGATTGAGAAAATAAATGAAGTTTCTTATCGACTTGAGCTTCCTGCTCATTGGAAAATACACAATGCTTTTCATGTAAGTTTGGTAAAACCTTACATAGGACCAAAACCAAAGGAACCCATTACTGAAGATCCCCCAGAAGTTGAAGAAACAGAGCAACTCTTGGAACCTGAAAAGATTTTGTTTCTCAAGGATCGAACCACGAGAAGTGGCCTTGTGACACGAAAATTCTTACTAAAATTCAAGAATCTACCCACAACAGATGCACAGTGGGTAGATGAAAAATTCATGAAGGATTACCCAAATATTCTACAGCAATATCAAGAAGCTTTTCAGCTGAGGACAGCTGAATAAAAGCCAGAGGGCTGTCACAACTCTATAGAAACAGAATTTGTATCCTTTTTCATTAATTTGTCTATATAATGATTTATTAAATTTATTTCCTTTGCACTAATTAGATATAAAGAAAAGTGCATTGGAGCTGGCCACTGATGAGTGGTCACAGGTTATGGTGGACCCACACGGTGGGTTAGAGAAAAGATAGTTCACACTTCCACCTATATGACCCGATTGGGCGCCTGTGACTAGAACTCACGCATATCAGGGTTAGACTCGCACACAGAAAGGATTGATGCCTTGAAGTGTGGGCTAGATCCACCAGAACAAACAGTTACAATCAACAAGATGGCATGATCATGAAATGCTTGTATAATGTGCATGTGTGGGCTGAAAGCTTGAAATGCACATTTCTTTGCATAGGAAAGTCACATGAAGATTCGGATACCATTTTTGCGATGTACACGGAAAAAGCTTTCATATAATACCCATATTGGGGGGGTCCCTAAATTTTAGGAGATCCCTAAATTTTAGGAGGTCCCTAAATTTTAGGAGCCTCGAATTAGCCTAAAAATGCTAGTCCTAAAAAATAGAGATGTCATTCTAAAAATAGTAAGTTCTGTACTCTGACTGTGCTTACTAAATTTGGTTGTTTCTATTCTTGACAGTATTCAACCCAAAAAGAAAGGCCATAGACAAGAGACAAGTGTCAAGACACTTGTCACACAAGTTTCCAAGTGTCCCACCACTTGTCACATCTCATGACATGTGGCTGGACACTTGTCTTGTGCTACTCCACTTTCCCCTTTTGTACTAGCTCTCCCCTCTCCTATAAATAAGAGCTCGTTTTTCTTCATTGATCATCATTTTTCTTTGCTGTAAACTCATGTACAGCACCCACAGATAGCCAGAAACTAGCCCCATCCATCCCCATCATCATCCCCTACTTCTTCATTATCAAATTCCTCCATATTCCCTCTTCTATCACTGCTGTTTACAGGACAGCAAGCCTGTAAATTCATCACAACACCTCCTTCTCGAGCTCTTTCTTCCATTTTAGCTAGAAGAAGCGAGCCCTATCCATGTACTGCTGATCAACGATGGAGAAAGGCTGATTTTCCCTTTTTCTTCTTTCATACTGTAAAGAAATCAGTTCTTATCATTGCATAATAGATAATGCATGATCTTGTGAGAGTGAGAATTACTTCTTCTCACTCTCAGGTTGATTGTAACTGAGCTCTTCCTTAAGGGACTTGGGTTGAGCAGAAATACATTCCTTCGGGGGTGGTTGCCCATCTTCAACCCTCAATCTTGTCTCCATTACTTTTACATTTTCATGGCTGTAATTTTGTGAGTAATTTTTATTTTCAGCTTTAAGTGTTCATTCTCTTTTATATTAAATCTCGAAAATAAGCGAATATCATAATTGTTAAGCATACTACGTTGTTCGGGGCGTTTACAAACTCCCTCAAGCAAAGTTCATGAATCTTACTAGATTCACATAAGAACAATCTCAAACTCCCTTGAGCACATCAAGCTTGTGAAGATGGCTTGTCAATCAAAGATTATATTAAAAAGATCTTCACAAGTATACTTCATAATAGGGTTTCTTATAGACTTTTGTTCTTATGGTTCATAGCTCCTTGCTTAAACCACTCTGGTACCATAAAAGGATGGGGAAGAGAGAAAGGAAGCTTGAGATCTTGTACGATACAAAGCACACAAAGAGAATGCATACAATAAAAAAAGTTGAAATCCTAGTCTTTGTTGTTGTTCTTCTTCACTCAATGAGTCTACCAAAAATAAGAAAGTACAGCATGCATAATGTACAAGCAATCTACAATGTGAATATGCTATATAGAAAGATGACTGGATAGATATCTCATAACATGACTAGGCAAACTAACTGATGTCTAGCTATAAAGTATCAATGAGATGATATATCAACCGTGTTAGTAATATGATTGTAAAAACATTTATCCAATTACATAAGTATCAACTATCATGTTGAGCTTTGATATCTCAATTGTGTGTGTGTGTGTGTGTGTGTGTGTGTGTTCTCTGAGCCGTGTGCCTAATCAAAGTCAAAGGCAGAACCTTGTGTCACTAGCTTATGATGTGTGTACATGTGTTTAATACATGTGTGTTTATTTGAAGTATCAACTATCATGTTGAGCTTGATATCTCAATTATGTGTGTGTGTGTGTGTACATGTGTTTAATACATGTGTGTTTATTTGTGTGGTTCTCATAAATGTCCTCTCTCTCTCTCTCTCATCAATTTTATTTTTCCTCCTTTCTTTTCTTGCCTCATCCTTTCTTCACCTCATGTGAGTGTGTGTATTCATACATACATACATACATACACACATACATACATGTGTGTATCACATGTATATGTACATGTATATATTTGTGTATGGATGCATGTGTTTATATATGTATATGTGTGCATGTTTGTAAGTATATATCCATTCTCTTTTTTAACTCTCCATTTTTTCTCATATGTTCACACAAGAATGAGTCTATATGCATGTATACATGTGTATATATAAACATTCATATGCATTTGTTTACATGTGTATTCACATACACACACATGTATATGTGCATTTTTGGGTGTTTAGAGTGTGTACACATTATATGCACATGGTGGAATTAAAAAAGAAATCTCTCATTGGAAAAATGAGAGAGAGAACCACATAATTTTTTGAAGACTTATCTTTCCCACATATAATTTTTCAAAGACTCATCCTTCACCCTTTCATAATCATATCCTATATTTAATTTAGAAAATGAGAGTATGTCAAGTATGTGTGTGTGTGAATTGAGAGAAAGAGATAGTGGAGAATTTATGTAACCCTCACAAGTCCTTCAAGGAAAAGCTATCTCTTTTTGTTGAATATCAAGCTTCACCTCCTTGTGCCACATTGGCTCTACTAGGCAAAACTTTGAGTGCCACACCATCCCAAAGTCAAGACTTAAACAAGTTGGAAAGTGAAAGCACCAACGCCACCCACACATTGACTATGCAAGGATCCCACTTATGCCAAATAAGGAGAGGGTGTTTCAAGTGAGAGAAAGCCAATTAGAGGAGAGAGAAAAATGTCTTCAAGAGTGAGAACATGATTCTCACCAATCACTAATTGCTAATTCTTTGGACTTTTCCAAGCTCATTGAGTACCACCATTTTAAAGATAATACATGAACTCCATAAAGTTGAGATACAAAGTTAAGAGTGATCAAATAAACTAAACAACACTTGCTATTAAACTTGACTATGTAAACTTGTATAAGTGAAATTTGCTTAAATGTGGCTTGGCTTTAGTAAATATATTTTAAAAATAGATAAATATAAAATATGTTACTCGTAAAAAATAACTATAGGTAAACTATAGAAGGTAGAAGACATATAAATAGATAAATAAATGTCGATAAAATTATCGATAAATAAGTGGGCACCAGCATTGACAATTTTTAAATTGTACGTAGGTTCAATTAGCAAACGTCCTACGTTCAAGGGTGGCGAGAAGACCGTCCTTCATGTAAAGACCTATCGACAGCTTGGGGGAGACCTTGTGGGACGGGAGGAGAACAATCCTGAAGTTAACGATGATGGCAGCCACAGCAGCCTTCATAGTGAAGAAGGAGGTGGACTTACCGAGGCAAGAGCGGCGGCCAGCACCGAAGATGGTATACTCGAAAGGGGAGGGGCTGATGAGGCGCACGCCGGCCGCGCCCGCCTGTAGCCAGCGCTGCGGCCGGAAGGAAGACGCGTCAGGACCCCAGATGCTCTTCATGCGCCCCATCGAATACGCGCTAACCAGCACGCGATCGCCTCTCCTCACGCCATCACCATTTGGCAGCGTATCATCGTTCAGCACGTCCCTCTCGTTGAACGGCACAGTCGGGTAGAGGCGCAGCGTCTCGGCTAGCGCCGCGTGGACGTACACCATCTCATGGACCTTTTCAGCCGTCAGCTGGTCTGTGATCAAATCCTGGCCGTTGGTGTGATCCACTCTCAGGACGCGCCGCACCTCCGCGAGTACCTTCTCCTCCTCCTCAGGGTGATTCGCCAGCAGCCAGAAGAACCATGACAGACAGAGCCCGGGCCCCTCTCGACCCGCAAACAAGAACGTCATCACCACATCCCGCAGCACCTTATCGATGCCATGTCCCTCTTTGCTATCTCCAGCTTGCAGAAGCGTGTCCTCAGCCTTCATAAAGCAATGCAGAATGTCGCGGCATGACTTCTCATCCTGCGCTAGCTTCTGCCGCCGGTGAGAGATAATCTCCGTCGCGAAGGCGTCCAGGGACTCGATGGCTACCGCCAGCTCGCGCTCCCTGCCGAGCTTGAGCCACCGGAGAGTCTTCCACCACGCGGAAGGCATGTACCACCGGAGAACACTGACGTTCATGGCCTTCTCGGCTGCGACCACGAAGGAGAGCGCGGGCAGGTCCGGGTCGAGGCAGGTAATGTCGAAGCCGAAGGCGGTGCTGCAGACGGCATGCAGGCTGTAGCGTAACAGGATATCTTGGAGGTCAATGGCAGCACGCTGATCCGTCAAGAGCTGCTGGTGCAAGGCCTCGAGGAGAGGGACGAGCTTGTGCCGGACGGCGTCCAGCACGGCAGCCTGCAGGTGGGTGCGGTAGTGCGTGGAGGCGACGTGGAGGCTGGTGAGCTTGCGTTGGACACGCCACTCCGGGAATCGCGAGTCCAGGATGAAGAGGCCATGGTGGCCGAGGATTTCCCGGAAGGAGGACGCGAAGCCCTCGCTCCTGAGGTAGTTGGTGGAGTGGTTCAGCAGGACGTGCTCTACGTTGCGTGGGTCGCTCGTCACGTACAGCGCAGTGCGCGCTGGCCACAGCCCCCGGAAGCGGATGCTACCCCCGCGCGCCGCCAGCACCTCGTCGCTCCAGTCGTAGAAGCGGTGCAGGTTCAGCAGCAGCGACGGCAGCATCCCCAAAACTGGAACGTCCGACAGAAGTAGTGATTGGCCCGAATAAACGACCCTATCTCGCACCATGGCTGCTGCTCTCCTGTACAAGCTCGGCATCGCCACCCATATTAGAGCCGCCAAGCACAGCGCCATCAGTGTCGATCCGACCACTGCAAGAAGCTCTTGCGGAGTCCTCATTGCAGCAGGGTTCCTAGCGTATTCAACCTATGCGGGCTACCTGCTCGCCTAACGTAGCACTCTTAAGAACACGCACGCGCCAGCGACACACGCACAATGGTAAGGGATACTCAGGGCGATAAATTAGTACCCTTTAAAGGAAAGGTATCACATTTAAAAAAATAGTCCGTATCAGCCTTGCATGGTTTTCCATCACGTTTGGTACTTGCAAGTGAGTATTTACTTTAATGAAGGTTTACACATTAGAATTCATCAAAACCCACTCAAGTTGAAGTTTATTTATATTTATACTCTATATTGCTATATTATTTTAGTTGTAAGTCTAGAATTTCTAGAAAGTTTTTGAAGGAACCCATTCCCAAACTTTCTCTTTTAAATTAAAACCCCCTCTCTCACACATGTAAATCTTTTCCTCCTCCCTTTTTTAATTAAACTTCTCTCTCACACTTTCTCTCTCTCTCTCTCTCTCTCTCTCTCTCTCTCTCTCTCTCTTAGATTATACTTTTTAATTTAAACTTCTTTACTTTTTTCTCTCTTTTATCTTCTCCCTTAATTAAATATTTTTAAATTTTCTTTATCTTTTTAATCATATTATTATGTTATTTATGTTGTAGATTAGAGAAGCGCCCTGAACCTTTAGAGAGCTTCCCGAATCTATTCCTATTCCCAATTTGAAACCTCCCCTTTTTAATTAAAATCCCCTTTCTCTCATGTGTAATCTCTCCCTCTCTTCTCTCTCACCTTTTTAATTAAAATCTTCCTCTCTCTCGTGTGCAAACTCTCTCTTCCTCTCTCTTTTTAAATTAAAATTTTCTTAATGTTGTTATTTTTTAATATACAAAAATTTTATATAATTTTTCACATAGTTGGAGAGAGAGAGAGAAGAAGAAGAAGAAAGAGGAAAAGAGAGAGAGGGGAAATAGAGGAAAGTGAAAAGTCTTTTCTAAATTTAAACCTATTTTGACAATATAGTTTTTTATGAGAGAAAGAAGAAATATATAATTTGAGAGAGAAAATAAAAAAATAGAGGGATATGAGAGAAAGAGAGGAAAGAGAAAATAGAGTGAAATAAAAAAACATGGGAGAGAAAAAGAAAAATGATAAGAGAGAGAATTAAAAATGAGACAAAGACAGAGAGAAGAAAAGCAAAAAGAGGAGGGGAAGAGAGAAAGAGAGGAAAAGAAATTTGAGAGAGAGAGAGGGGGGAAGAGAGAAGCGAAAACCAAGAGAGAGAAGAAAAGAAAAAAGGAGAGGGGGAGAGAGAGAGAGAGCAAGAGAGATAGAGAGAGGAAAAGATGAGAGAAAGGGAGAGGGGGGAAAGAGGAAAGAGAAGAAATAAGAGAGAGAGAGAGAGAGAGAGAGAGAGAGAGAGAGAGAGAAAATTAAAAAATAGGAGAGGAAGAGAAGAAAATAAAGAAGACATGAAGAGAGAGGGAGAGAAGAAGAGAGAGAGAAACAAAAAGAAGGGAGAGATAAGCAAAGAGAAGGAATAAATAAGGGAAAGAGAGAGAGAAAGAGAGAGAAAAGAGGAGAGGGGGAGAGAGGGAAAAGCTAGGAGAGGGAAAACCAATGGTGGATCATAGGCTTGTGCTATATATTGGTGAATATTAGGAATGGGTCCAATTTGCAGCTCCACGTCAACGATCAACTTGTCTCCTTAAAGATAGTATCCCAAGCATTAACTAGGATCGCTAACTTATCTTGATGGTATGGCCACTCATTAACACATATTGCCATGTTGCACGCAGCCAAGTATAAACAATAACCATTGCATCATATAGCTAGCATAGAAACAAAGTCATCCATGGTTGAGACCCTTCAATCTACTCAAAGAGGCCTAAGCAAAGCCTCTATAATTTTTATTGTAGCATTTCCAACGCAAGACAGCCATCCACCTTATCAATGGTAATAATATCCCAACTAATTCGGATCAAACCCATCCTGTCACCTTTGCTTCATAAGAGCCTTAATATCTCCTCAACTCAGGACCAAGTGGACTTATTAAAAGGGATGCATGAATCCAAAATATATGTTTGAGGCTTTGAGAATACTTTTCACTATGACCAACTTCCCTCCAAGTGTAGGTAGCGACATTAATGGATTATTACAAGCATCCATCTCTTAGTATAAAAGGTCACACATACATGGATGGGTATAAGTGTTTTATGCAAAAATGTTGACATGTACATAGATGTCTCCAACTTATCCCCTCTCACCATTCTTCTCTTGAAAAATTACCTCTATTTGCTAGTAGAATGCAAAGCCTCTAGTATGCTTGTGCAATTGTGGATACATGAGGGGTGTTTTTCGATGTGTCCCTTTGTTAGGTCATAACTATATTAGAAATAGATTTACAATTTATTATACAAGTTGTTTGAATATATAATATAATTTTGCTTGTAAGCACTTTTCGATGTGTCCCTTTGTTAGGTCATAACTATATAGAAATGGATTTACAATTTATTATACAAGTTGTTTGAATATATAATATACTTTTACTTGTAAGCACTTATTGCTTCCTTCACAATGTGATGTCCTTATCTCTACATGACAGACAAAGAAAAGAAAGCAACACCATTGTCATGAATGCTTTAAAGTTTACAACTTTCTCTCTAGAGACTAGGAACACACAAACGTTCAAGTGACGAGTCTACTCAACTGTCTGATTTCACCAAACCTCATTCGTATGCTTGTACGTGCACAAGGGCAGGTGTGAGTGCGCTTACGCAAGTGTGGCCGATCTGATGAAGCGTGTACGGGACTTGAACACCATTGATATCATATCACCTTGCCTGCTCGAATCCAATGCGTTAAATAGAAGTAGAGGAGGTGAACGACTTTTCAGAGCTGCAGTCCCCCCGCCTTAATAGCCCAATGAAGAAGATGAACCATCCAGGCGCCATATGGATGCGAGCTGCAATCCTGGGCAGAGGATGTAGGGATTAAGCGACCATACAGTTCCCCAGTCGCTCCAGCTGTTGCAAGCTCAGCAACGTTCTTGCCCAACGTATGCAGTGAGGAACTTAGTGAGGGAAATAGCATTATTAGCATGCAAGCTACACAGAGAATGAATGGAAACCAACGAGAGATAGACTAGTGAAGGAATGAGAGAGACATCTATTTCGTACAGCTACAAATTCATGTGTAAAATACCAGCTCAATAGAGGCTATTTCCTTGTAATATGATGTAGAAATGGGTTTATTTCCTCTTTTTTCTTTTTGCCTCAAACCTAGAATTGAGTGATGAAGAGACAATGAGAGGGGGGAAAAGAGAGAGAATGTAAAAATATTACCTTGCCACAACTTGATGCAATTTAATGCATATATCACAAGGGAGAGACGAAATGGGAAGAAATGAGAGAGAACCAAGGTCAAGAACTATAGACAACTACCACATAATCTACATAGCTCCAGGGATCCAAGGGTGAGCTATAGATCATCGCTATCTGAAAGCTCATCCCACCGCAAAGGAGCATCGAACGAACTTTGCAAAAAAAGAAACAACTACACATCAGTCCACCATACACTAATGTATTCTAATTAAACATGGTAACTATGGACAAGAAAGATGAGTCTACAGGACCGCCGCGTCCATACAATCGGTCAATCAATGCAATGAGACCGTACCTCTCTGTATATTGAGTCTCAAGGCTGTTCGAATTGCGATTTGTAATGGAGTGATGTAAAGGAAACAAAATACTAACTATTAGAAACACGATTGTCAGTACAAAGGATATTGCAAAAAAATAAGCAAGCAAAGCAAAATGAAAACTTACAAAGTCCTCTAGATATGTCCTATGGCCACCACTCCCAAGATAATGGACCACTCCGGCCTCTAGTCGTGCCCTCGCCGCCTCACGGTGCTGTCTCCAATGTCCAGGAGAATCTGTAGCCTCCTCCCTCAATTAGCGCCACTTGTCCACATCTAGCCACTCGGACTTTGCAGCCCCACTCTTGAGTGCCTTGCGTGCGTTCGATTATCTGTGTGACATATATGCATGCATGTACTTCATCATCCAGCCTGTAGAAAACCTATCTGCTACGGCTGGTACTGGAAACTCCTCATGCAAGGGTGCTACTATGTAGTCCTTGCTCTCCTCCGGTATGTTTTTCCAATGATCCAAGATGTTGTGCCGAAAAAACTTGTTGGCACAACTCTCTCATGCGAGCCATCACCCTCCTCCCCTCATCATTCGTGATGATCTCTGGCCTCTAGTCGTGCCCTGGCCGCCTCGCGCTACTGTCTCCAACATCCTGGAGAATATATAGCCTCCTCCCTCAATCAGTGCCAGTTGTCCAAAAATAGTCACTCGGACTTTGCAGCCCCACTCTTGAGTGCCTTGCGTGCATCCGATCATCTGTGTGACATATATGCACGCATGCACTCCATTATCCAGCCCGTAGAAAACCTATCTGTTGCGGCTGGTACCAGAAACTCCTCATGCAAGGATGTTACCATGAAGTCCTTGCTCCCCTCTGGTATGTTTTTCCAATGATCCAAGACGTTGTACCTAAAAACTTGTTGCCACAACTCTCTCATGCGAGCTATCACCCTCCTTCCCTCATCATTCATGATGATGGCTCTTGACCTATCATCTACAAGGTAGGCATATTCCTCTGGGGTATGCCTAAGATGGGTTCTCTCCCACTTACGACCATGCTCCTCGGTATATCTAGGAGATCCCTGTACATCTGGTGTACCGATCGGGTAGTATCTATCGAAGTAGCACCTATATAGGGGTGCCACCTACGGATGGCTGAGTAAAAGCCAGAGTGACTGGAGTGGACGTCCTCATAGGTGTGACAAATCTAATAGGTGACGCAACTCCAGCAAAATGACGAGATGGAGACAACACGTTCGTGCCTTCACAGCAACCACTTGAGCCACGCTCTCTGAAATCACCATGAGAGCGAGGAGTAGCACCTCCCCCTAACCTTGAAGTACTCCCTCCGTCTGGCCCAAGTCTGGAGTGTCGATCCCATCTGCTCGAAACTGAAGCATCTGATCGCGTCGAAGTAGATCTAATAGAGTGGCATGACGATGTCCGAGACAACTCTTGGTCCGCCATGTCTCTGAATCTCACCATCTGATCTAGAGACATGCGCGTGAAGATATCCTGCAACTCCTCATCGCTCATCCCTCGACTCATCCTGATGATCTAAGTATCCACAAAGGTCACCTGCAGAGACAAAAAATAATGTTAGCATAATCAATTTAAAACATACAAAGCACAGTAATATGAATCTTAAAAAAATGATCTTACTTAAAATACATATCTTATGTACCCTTATAAGCAATTAGTCAACGAATTGAGTAAGTGGATGCTCCAAGTCTGAAGTATCCTATGGTCCCATGTCAATCTCCTGACACAACTCGGCATAAAGTGGAAGGTTGATAGACATGCCATCACAAAAGGATGAGTCCATCTCATTCTCAAAGAATTTTTGGACTCCTATATTTCCATCATTGTTACCCGATGTTATCTCCTCTACATGCTCCAAGCTTTCGGTGGCCTCCACACCTTGCAATATCGACTTCTCTATTTGCATATTGTCCTCATCTATGCTTGGAACATCGCTTTGATCATATACTCTTGCACTTTGGGAAGCTAAAGGTATAACATACCACCATTGAGATTATCGGGGGTTTGGATAGAAAATTACATGTTCGCAAACACGTATAAGAGAGATTTAACTATTGTGACATGTACCATGTCATAATACAATTAACAAACAAATGAGTTCATGCACTTGTTTATAATGGACTGGTAACACAAAGGTGTCGTGCAAATCCGTCCATTTTTTTTCGAAATCTATTTCGAGAAATCCAAATGGACCTCATCGAACTGTTGCTCCAGCTCCTTCAAGTACCACTTTGAACCATTGCATATCGAATAGTATTATGGAGAAGTTACGGTAATCCACCGTAACAATACTTTGCAAGTTTTCAAAATGCTCCATCTCATCTATAACCATCTCATCTATCTAGTGAATACAAACTTGAACGAGCTGTGATAGATATTACCAATGAGAACGGAAGCCTATTTACCTGAGCACTCTTCGAATCCTGGAAAGTCATGCATTGTCCATATGAAAATGGCTTGAATATTGGCGGACCGTCGACCATCGCGCTTGCTCATATCTTGCACGGTGACCCCTCCTCCCACAAAATCTTAAGCTCATCGACTAATGAACAAAGATACACGTCCATATTTTTGACTTTGTAGTGGCCAGGGACGAGTAAGTTAAGAATGAGATGTCCTTTCTTCGTAGAAAGCCATGGAGGGATATTGTAGTTGACAAGGACTATAGGCCACACACTACAAGAAGTTGAGTGCAGACCGAATGGGTTCACACCATCCATTGCAAAACCGAGCCGAAGATTCCTTGGCTCTCGGCCTAGGAAAGTAGAGTCAATGTGGCTCCATGTGCGTGAATCCGCTGATATTTGTTGAACTCCATCTGTGGACCTATTCTACGCATATCATGTTGTTAAGCTCGCCATGCCGGATGTAGAAAACATGTGGTTTATGCGGGGGATAAGCGAAAAGTGTCTTAGAACTTTTTGAGGGATGGTTTGCCCTTGCAAGTCTTGTCGATACTTGTGAGAACCACACTTTTAACATGTTTCCATAGTCTCGTATTCTCCTCAAAATAGTATGCAATCATTGATACATGCATGGATACTGTTATAGTCCATACCAAGCTTTCGTAGAACACGTTGTGCATCATCATGAGACTGAGGCATGGTATTTGCAAGTGGTAATATATGATACTTCAGTATGTATGTTTATTCCCTCTCTTTAGTTCCTTCTTCATTTTTCTCTTCCTCCTCCTCTCTCATTTTCTTTAACAGAACATATATCTCTCTCTACTACTACAACAACAACAACAATAACTACTACTACTACTACTACTGCTGCTGCAGCAGCTGCAGCAGCTGTTGCTGCTGCTGCTGCTGCTGCTGTTGCTACTACTACTGCAAACAAGAAAATTAAAAAAAACTACTATTTTTACCGCTACTACAACAACAACAACAAATAAGAAAACTAGACAACAATAAATAAGAAAACAAAAAAAACTATTACTACAACAATAACAACAATAAATAAGAAAACCACTACTACTACTATAACCATGACTACGATGACTATGACTACGACCACGACCACGACCACGACTACGACTACCACTATCACTACCACTACCACTATAATAAACAAGAAAAAAAGAAAAAACTACTTCTACCCTCTACAACAACAACAACAACAAATAAGAAAACTAGACAACAATAAATAAGAAAATAAAAAAACTATTACTACTACTACAACAATAACAACAACAAACAAGAAAATCACCACTACTATTACAACCACGACTAGGATGACTACGACTACGACCACGACTATGACTATGACTACGACCACGACCACTACCACTATCACTACCACTATAATAAACAAGAAAAAAAAAACAACAACGACTAGTACTACTACAATAACAATTTTAAAAAAAAAAAGAAAAAACTGCTACTACTACTACTACTACTACAAAAACAAGAAAACTAAACAACAATAAACAAGAAAAGAAAAAAAAACTACTACTACCACAACAACAACAAACAAGAAAACAACCACCTCTCCCTCCTCTCTCTCCCTCCCCCTCTCTTTCTCTCTTTCTCTATTATGTTTAATGTTTTCTCCCTCTCTCTCTTGTTCTTTCTTTCCTTTTCTCTCTTTCTCTCCCTCTCTCATTTCCTCTCCCTCTATTTCTCTCTTTCCCTATTATGTTTAATGTTTTTTCTCTTATCTCCTCTCCCTCTCTCATTTCCTTTTCTCTCTTCCTTTCCCTCTCTCATTTCCTCTCCCTCCCTCTCCCTCTCTTTCTCTCTTTTTCTATTATGTTCTTTTTCTCTCCCTTCCTCACCCTCTCCCTCTCTTTCTCTCTTTTCCTATATGTTTAATGTTTTTTCTCTCTCCTCTCCCTCTCTCGTTTCCTTTTCTCTCTTCCTCTCCCTCTCTCATTTTCTCTCCCTCTCTCTCTCTTTCTCTCTTTCCCTATTATGTTTAATGTTTTTTCCCTCTCTCTCTCTCTCTCTCTCTCTCGTTCCTTCTTTCCTTTTCTCTCTTCCTCTCCCTCTCTCACTTCCTCTCCCTCCCTCACCCTCACCCTCTCTTTCTCTCTTACCCTATTATGTTTAATGTTTTTTCTCTCTTCCTCTCCCTCTCTCTTTTCCTATTATGTTTAATGTTTCCCTCTCTTTCCTCTCCCTCCCTCTCCCTCTCCCTCTCTTTCTCTCTTTCCCTATTATGTTTAATATTTTTCCCTCTTTCTTTTGCTCCTTCTTTCCTTTTCTCTCTCCCTCTCCCTCTCTTGTTTCCTCTCCCTCCCTCTCCCTCTCCCTCTCTTTCTCCCTTTCCCTATTATGTTTAATGTTTTTTCTCTCTTCCTCTCCCTTCCTCTCCCTCTTCCTCTCTTTCTCCCTTTCCCTATTATGTTTAATGTTTTTTCTCTCTTCCTCTCTCTCTCTCATTTCCTTTTCTCTTTTCCTCTCCCTCTCTCTCCCTCTCCCTCTCTTTCTTTCTTTCCCTATTATGCTTAGCGTTTCCCTCTCTTTCATCTCCCTCCCTCTCCCTCTCTCATTTCCTCTCCCTCCCTCTCCCTCTCCCTCTCTTTATCTCTTTTTCTCTTTCCCTATTATGTTTAATGTTTCCCTCTCTTCCTCTCCCTCTCTTTCCTCTCCCTCCCTCTCCCTCTCCCTCTCCCTCTCCCTCTCCCTCTCCCTCTCCCTCTTCCTCTCCCTCTCTTTCTCTCTCATTTCCTCTCCCTCTCTGAATACAAATGAATTTTAACAAAAACAAGTAAAAGAGAAAGAGAAAACACAAAAAAAGTAAGAAGGAACAGTGCACTCACTGTAAAGGCTCGAAGAAGGGTTCGGCAGCTCCTCTTCGCGACGGCGGCTCCTCTTCGCCTTTCATACACTTCCTTCTCTTCTTCGCAAATGGCGGCGGTGAGAAGCTTTCCTTCTCCCTCTTTCTCTCTTTCTTTTGCTCTCCCTCTCAAATGCAAGATGTTCACGCTCCCTTTCGCTCTCTCTTTTGTGTATATGCGCAAAATAACGCGCTCAGGTTTCAGCCCGCGTTCTTTTTCGTTTGAGTACCATCGCTATTTGCAACGCAAATAGCAAAGCCACTATGTTACATCAAAAAACGTTGTCGCTATACCTCCATATCCTTATAGTGTTTCCTTTGAGTTCTAGGCATGACAAGAATCTCCTTAGCACAATAGCCAAAAAGTGCATCTTTTTTTATTCCGGATTCCTTGTTGATTGCTACATTGTTCCTATTTTTTTAGATTTCTCTTACTGTTTGAGAGTTCCTTCATCTAGTCGTCATGAGGCCTTATCTCCAAAGAGTGTAGTCTTCACGCTAATGTTGGTATTTAGCCTAACTAATTGGACCTAGTTCTTCTCTCTCCTTAGTAATGCTTGTGTTGCATGGCAATGCCATAGGACATGGGTTATGGTTTCTTTCTTCCCCAAATACTTGGGACACCAAAAGGATACTTTCACGAAAATCCCTATTGTATATTTAGTGCCAAGTTTCTTAGACTTGACTCTGTAAACTGGTGTTCAGTTTGGTGAAGGGTATGCTCCACACGGTCCTTTGGCTATAGGCTTCAAGGTCTTCCACAATATTATTAGAAATAAGGTTGTCCAATCAACTTCGATTGGAAGATAAACATCTTTCTCTATTTGCTCAAAATCCTTCCTCCTTGCCCGCTAGTGCCCTCTTTCCCCTTTTAATTTCAAAAGACCTCAATGCATGACTTTGGACACACACCAATGAAGTTGGCCAATATTCCTTCCTTGCTCCAACTGATTCCTATCTTTGACATTGTAGTTGTACCTCCTTGCTACCTTTGGTAGTCTCAAATCACCTCATGCCCTTGGGTCATAATCTAGTTAATCCTTGTTTCTCTATTCTTTTTTCCATTCCTTTCTTCCAAGTGCCACCCCTCCATTGTTGTATATGTAGGGGCATAGCTAAACACTTTGAGCTAGAGAGGCATCACTGCTTCCAACATGCTTGGGTGCCCACCTAAACTCCTTCATGGTAGTCTTTACACTTTTTAGTAATCTATTGATTGTGGTTGAGGCAATGATTTTGAATCCAATCTCTACTAGTAACACATCCTTCCATTTAAGATCTACCCACCTTCCTTCCACCGGTTCTTCCTTAGTTGACCCAATGACTATTGCCCATGGAAGATCCTAATCAAGAAAAATGGAAACCTTAAAAACAAGCCTTGCAACCTCCTTCATAACCTCAACATTAAGATATCTATTGGTGTTAGACTCAAATAACAACCCCGAAGAGATTGCGTGCTAGTTTAAGCATTGGTGTATCCCCAAACAAGTTCTCTAAAATTCCCTTCTAACTTTTTCAATCTGTTTTGGAAAGTGCATTCAGACTATTGTGACAATGGATGTCATTGGTGTTATGATTGCATTTAGGATGATGATTCTCATGGAAAGACCAATGGATAGCCTTTCTGGCAAGTGGCAATCTTGGCTTCAACCTTACTAAGTAGCCATGCCAACTTTTGTTTCTTAGATCACTATCTCCATGGGACATTTGAGGTAGGAAAATATTTAGTTGGCCTAGATAGCTTTGAATTCATACTACTAGCTCCACTTCTCCGCCTAGTAAAACGATACTTGCACCAACTCTCTCTTTTTTTCTTGACAACAACTAATCCTAAAATGATGCAAAATTGATCATAAGTTCTTAAGAGGAAATCAATATTTTCTTTACTACTTTTGATCATGTTAGAGTAATCATCAAGAAATAGTTGTCTATAGAAGAATGATCCATTTGGTAGTGGTAGGCCTTCTAGAGTTCCTTGTTGGATTTTCTAGTCAATCGTCCTAAGAAGAAGATTAGTGCTTACTAAAAATTGGTGGTGAGAATGGGCACCCTTATCTCACAGACCTCCTAAGCTGAAAGCTTTGTGATTCAAGGTTTTTGATGCATATGGATGTTGTGGCATTAGTAAAGAGCCCTACTATCATCTTGTAAGAATACGTTAATAGTTTGTTGGTATTTTAGCTTTTGTAACCCCTTTTTGTCTCTTAGCCATGTTTTTGGTGTAGTATGGAAATCTTTTGTCATTATTGTTCTAAATACATAACATTAGCTTGGCCATGGGCCAAGGCCAACCTATCGGGTCAAGTTGAAGACTTCAAAAATTAAGGATTATTCACTGACTTTTAGTAAAATTTAGTTCATATATTTTTCTCAAAAACTTAGTGAAGATAAATGATAGAGAGTTTTATGGTCAATTAATAGTAGGCTTAGGGAGACCTTAATGTCCATTTGTAGCTTTTAATATCCCTTTAATTTTCTAATAATTTATTAGACTTCCTTATTGTATATTTGGTTTGAGCATGGATTTAGTTTTGAATGATATAGCCTTGGTTTAAATGGTTCTATAGCACATGTTTAACATTGCTAGAGGTCTTCACTAGAGGACAAGCATCCTTTCCATGGGCTGATTGGGAATAAGTTGTTGGGGGTAAAGGTGTTGAGATATCGAGCTCCACTCGTGATACGCCAGGGTGACCGTTGTGTATTTATGTCACTGACTTGTCAGTTGCGGATGCGATTGGTACACCGCCCCTGAATAATAGCTACATGATAGCTATCCTTATCTACTCTAGTTCGTGGCTCAGTTAGTATGCCACCTTAGTTAGTTGAGTTTGGTTTGAGACCCATATCTAGGGTTCTTCTATTTCTTTGTACTTGAGTTCTTTTGGCTTACACAACTAAGAAGAGGAAAACTGTTTTCAGCCTCCACCCTTGTGTGTCTTCCCCCATTGTGCAAGCAAGAAAGCTTCAAGCGAGACTCCTTCCTTCTCTCCCACAATCTTGACATGGTATCAGAGCCTTGTTCGTGGTAAGGAGCTCAAGAAAGCAAGCCAAGCTCGCGGTGGTCTGGTAAGAGGAGCAGTGTTGCTTTCATTTTCTGTTTTGGGAGCAGATCTCTGCAGGTAGCACAGCCGGAAAGTGCAGGAGTGCATTGTCTCAGGTTGAGACGCCCTTCGCGTTGAAGCAAGAGGGCAGTATATGCTGCGGGAGTGAGCTTTAGCTCTTGGCGACCCTGTTTTTTTGATTTGAGGCCATTTCGGGGCCTGTTTTGAAGGCGGAAGTTTTCTGCACGCACTCAGGAAAAGGCCCTGTTTTATGCTGTGCGACCACTGTTCTACAGGTCGGTGCAAAGTTACCACAGAGATTGCATCGTATGCTTGTGTGCAGAGACATTGGGAGTTACAGAATCATCCCTGTTGCCTGTTGATGCAAAATCGTCACTAGGAAGTGACTGTGTGGTCAAATACCACTTTCGCCAGTTTTGCAGATTTGCCCTTGTGAGGGTGAAGCAGAGTTTTTTGCAGTGACAGATTTTTTTTTGCAGGATTCTGTAATGGCGTCTGATTCTCTTTCACAGATTGTAACTGAAAAGCTTGACAAGAACAACTTCCAAGCATGGAAGTTTAGAATGACGAATTTCCTTATGGGAAAAGGATATTGGGAATTTGTTGCAGGAAATGAAGAAGAACCAGTTCTTCCTGATGTTCCCAATCAACAGCAAATGCAGGCATTTAAAGCATGGCATGAGAGAGCCAGGAAAGTTATGTATTGGCTGTCTATCAGCATTTCAGACTCTATGATTGTGCATATTCAGGATGCAAGTACGCCAAAGGAGGCATGGGATACTTTGTCAAAAATGTATAGCACAAATACGCAAGCCAGGAAAATGCAGCTCAAGCAAGAGTTGCACAATGTGCAAAGAGAGAATATGAGCATCAACGACTACCATATGAAGGTGAAGAAGATTGCAGATGCACTTGCTTCCATTGGGTCGCCAGTGGAAGATGATGATTTAGTTTCTGTGACCTTGAATGGTCTAGGAAAGGATTATGCACAGTTTCGGACATCCATTTCAGTTCGTGAAAGATTTCCTGATTTTGAGGAGTTGATTGCTCTTCTAATTTCTGAGGAGCAGAGAAATGGTGGTGCATCTTCTTCAGGAGGAACTTCGAAAGAAGCTGTCTTCTACTCAAATGCTGGAAGAGGTAGAGGCAGAGGTAGAGGAGGCCGATTTGGAGGCCGTGGTAGAAATCAGAATATGCAGCAAACTCAAGAAAACCAGTCCTATGGAGGAGGACGTGGTAACTCTAGAGGCAGGGGGAGCCAAAGAGGTCGTGGTGGATGGCAAAGAGGCCAAAATGCAAACAGTAATGTTGAATGCTACTATTGTGGTAAAATGGGTCATATGGCTAAAGACTGCTATAAAAAGCAGAATGACATCATGAATGGAAAACTGCAACAAGGGAATTATGCATCTTCTAGTAGACAGGGTGATGACAGAAATGAGCACTTGTTCATGGTGCAGCACATGAACAATTCTGTGACAAGTGCAGAAGAAAGCAATGATGTATGGTATGTTGACTCAGGTGCATCAAACCACATGACAGGTCATGCAGAATGGATGGAGGATGCAAGGAAAATGGAAAAACCAGGATTTGTGGAGACTGGTGATGATACTGCACATCCTATTGTGCAGATTGGAAAAATTCCCTTGTCTATGCAGGATGGGAAAAAGAAATACCTGTCCGATGTATTTCATGTCCCCAATATCACCAAGAATCTGGTTTCTGTTGGTCAAATGGTTGAACAGGGCTTGCAGGTCAGATTTAATCCTCATGGATGCTTTGTTGAGGATATGAAAAATAAAGGTCGCTTGATAGCAAAAGGAAAGAAGAAGGGCAGAATGTTTACATTGGATGCAGACATGCCTGAATTGAGTGCAGCAATGTTTGCACATGGGACCGGCGTAGTTGCAGATATTGATATCTGGCATAAACGCATTGGTCATGTTAATGTACAGCGACTTAAATCAATGCAGGCCCAAAACATTGTTGCAGGATTGCCTAAGTTCAAGGTTGCAGAAATGCATAAGGTATGTGAAGCCTGTCAGTTTGGAAAACAGGCAAGGAAACCATTTCCTAGACATGTTCAAGAGAGTAAGAAGCCATTGGAATTAATCCACTCTGATGTGTGGACTACTAAAGCTGCATCTCTTGGAGGCTGTCATTATTTTGTCACTTTTATTGATGACTATAGCAGAAAAGTTTGGGTGTATTTTATGAAAAAGAAAAGTGAAGTTTTTGGGCATTTCAAAACTCTTAAAGCTATGGTTGAAAAAGAAACAGGTCTGCAAGTAAAATGCCTAAGGTCAGATGGAGGGGGAGAGTACCTCTCAAATGAGTTTGCAAGGTTCTTGCAGGAGCATGGCATAAAGCAGCAATATTCATGCAGTCATACCCCACAACAAAATGGAATTGCAGAAAGGAAAAACAGGCATATTGGAGAGGTATCTCGTGCCATGCTCAATGAAAAAGACTTGCCAGATTTTTATTGGGCTGAAGCAGTTGCTACAGCAGTCTACATAATGAACAGGACTCCCACTGCAGCAATACATGGAATGACTCCAGAGGAGAGGTATACTGGTAGGAAACCAGATATTTCTCATTTGAAAATTTTTGGTTGCATTGCCTATGTACATGTGCCAGATGAGCTGAGATCCAAGTTGGATCCAAAAGCTGAGAAGTGCATCTTTATTGGTTACTCTCTGCAGCAAAAAGGGTATAGATGCTATAACCCTTCTACTCGTAAGTTTACAGTGAGCAGAGATGTTGTTTTTGATGAGATGAGTAGCTGGTATAAACCAGTAAATGTGATTGATGATGTAGATGCACAAAATGGTAATGCTGCACAGAATTCACAGCAGCAGTCACAAAATATTAGTGGACCTGGAGCGTCCTCTAGCAGTGGTTCACATTCTTCGCCATGGACAGGCAGATTGAGATCAGGAGAATCTTCTCAAAGTAATGCAGATAGTGGTATGCAGGTATCACGAAAAGGAAAAGAGAAGGTTGATCAGCCCATGTTTGATGTGAATGCAGGTCACTCTTATGTGGATGGTGAATCCAGTGGCTCAGAACAGAGCATTGATGATGAGTTGGGTATTCCTTCTATTGTTACACCTGGAGTAAGGAAGACCAGGGATGTTTTGAGAGCACCTGGGAGTGAACCTACTTTGCGCAGGTCTACCAGAGCTAGGTATCCTGTGGATAGGCTGAAATATGATGGATTTACAGCCATTCATTATGCATATATGGTTAAAGTGATACAGGAACCAGAACCCACTTCTTTTGAGGAAGCCATGGGAAAAGAAAAATGGGAGAAAGCCATGGATGAAGAAATGGATGCATTGGAAGCAAATGCTACATGGGAGTTAGTACCTTTGCCTAAAGGTAAGAATGCAATTGGCTGTAAGTGGGTTTATAAGGTGAAGCACAATGCAGATGGTTCTGTAAACAGATACAAGGCAAGATTAGTAGTCAAGGGGTATGCACAAACATATGGCATTGACTATGAAGAAACATTCAGTCCGGTTGCAAGGATGGCAACCGTAAGAGCAGTCATTGCTATGGCTGCATCAAAGGGATGGTCTTTACATCAGATGGATGTAAAGAATGCCTTCTTGCATGGTGATTTGCAAGAAGAGGTCTATATGGAGCAGCCACCAGGTTATGTGCATGCTGTTCATTCTGAGTTTGTTTGCAGGTTGAAGAAAGCTTTGTATGGCTTGAAGCAAGCACCTAGAGCATGGTCTGACAAGATAGGACAGTATCTTGTCACTATTGGCTTTCAGATTTCCAAGGCAGATTTCTCACTTTATGTGAGAAAAACAGAGAAAGGTATTATGCTGCTTGTCATTTATGTTGATGATTTGATTATGACAGGTGACAGTGATGAAGATATCCTTCATGTGAAAATGCTATTGAAGCAGAAGTTTGAGATGAAGGATTTGGGAGAGCTGCGTTATTTCTTGGGCATTGAGGTGATTAGATCACCAAGTGGGATACAGCTCTTGCAGAGGCAGTATGGATTGGACATGCTGTCCAAATATGGGATGACAGGTTGTAAGCCTATTTCAGTTCCTTTGGAGCAGAATGTGAAGCTGAGCGCAGATGCACGTGAGCTTCTGGAAGACCCTACTATGTACAGACGCATAGTAGGAAGCTTGATTTATATGACTATTACCAGGCCAGATTTGAGCTATGCTGTTGGATTGGTAAGCCAGTTTATGCAGGCTCCAAGGAAACCACATTTGGATGCGGCTAGACGCATACTCAGGTATGTGAAGTCCACATTGCAGTATGGACTATTTTATGAGACTGGGGTTCAGATACAGTTGCATGGATACACTGATGCTGATTGGGCTGGTAGTATTTCTGATAGACGATCTACCAGTGGATATGTGTTCTCTTTTGGGAGTGCTGCAGTCACTTGGAGCAGCAAGAAACAGCCTACAGTTGCCTTGTCGAGCACAGAGGCTGAGTACAGGGGTGCAGCAATGGCTGCATGTGAGGTAGCTTGGTTGCATAAGCTACTTTATGATATGCATCAGTCTACAGATGGGCCAGTTGTCATTTATTGTGACAACATGAGTAGTATACACTTGGCAAATAACCCAGTCTATCATGCTAGAACAAAGCACATTGAGGTGCATTATCACTATGTGCGAGAGAGGGTTTTACTAGGTCTTATTGATCTAGTTTATGTCAGCACAGAGGATCAGGTAGCTGACATATTCACGAAGGCATTGGGCGCAGAGAAGCTGCGCAAGTTCAGAGACCTGCTTGGTGTGCAGGAATTGGGATTGAGCTCGAGGGGGAGTGTTGAGATATCGAGCTCCACTCGTGATACGCCAGGGTGACCGTTGTGTATTTATGTCACTGACTTGTCAGTTGCGGATGCGGTTGGTACACCGCCCCTGAATAATAGCTACATGATAGCTATCCTTATCTACTCTAGTTCGTGGCTCAGTTAGTATGCCACCTTAGTTAGTTGAGTTTGGTTTGAGACCCATATCTAGGGTTCTTCTATTTCTTTGTACTTGAGTTCTTTTGGCTTACACAACTAAGAAGAGGAAAACTGTTTTCAGCCTCCACCCTTGTGTGTCTTCCCCCATTGTGCAAGCAAGAAAGCTTCAAGCGAGACTCCTTCCTTCTCTCCCACAATCTTGACAAAAGGTGCCTGTGCCTAGCCACCCGTGTATTACTATACTAAAAGTACCCGCACCTACACATTGCAAGCGACGAGTGCCCATCACTGTCACTTCATTCTTTATTCTTTCAATGACATTTGAATAAAGGGAATGCGATCACACATTGTGACTGTTGGAGTTCACACATCTTGAGTCTCACTCTCTTCCTCCATCCATCATAGCTTACATCCCTCTTGCTTATGCTTGGTCATGCTTCCACTTGGGCTTCTCCCTTCAACTAGTATCGAAGCAATGTTCTTTGTGAGTTTGAGCTCAATCTGGCATTGCTTCAACTCTCATTTGAGTTACCTATTGTAGGATTTTACCATTGGCATTGATAGCTCCACCTCTTAAGGTTCATATTGAGCTCTCATTGCTTTGGGACGACTCAAGACGACCTATTGAGGCTATCTTAGGGCAATCTTGAGCCTACATTGAGCATAATTCAGGGAGTATCTAGGTTAATATTTAGGGCTAAGAATACAAACACGTTTTTTCAGTTGTGGCCACATTCAAGCACTTGTGCTTACTTAACTACTCCCCGATATTAGACAAGGCTTTGGCATTGTTTACCACTCCTCTCAGCATTGACCATTTTTAACATTGAGCATTGGTTTTGAGTCATTGAGCTTCAACTATTAACTATGCAAACACGATAGCATGCTATCATAAAACAAGGAGAGACATATCTTTAATGTTTGGAGATCCTATATGAACACCATATTGGGGAATATGGGAATTTTCCATAAGTTTGGGACACGTGGTCAAATATTTGGATTTATCATAACTTGAACACCATAACTCCAAATTGAGCGCTCTCTATAGCTCAATAGATTTCATTTTTCAAGTGCTTTCCAATGATAGGCCATATCATATGGTTTTGAGAAACTTATGGGCATATTATTTGGGTGTCACCTTTTCAGTATTCAAAAAATGGGAATTGGGAGATTCCCAAACTCACTAATATTGTGTTTATGCTTCAAGGGATGCCCATATACCTATGTTTTGTTTTCCGATACTTGGGGTTTTATATGTCATTGGTTTGAGGTGCTAGTGGAATGATTTAAGCACTCTTTTAGCTCAATTTTCTCATAGATATCACTACTATCATAACAAGGTTGAATGCTATTTATCTGGGAAATGTCATGCTTTTGGCTTGTATGATGCTTCCGAGATGCTCATTTGATGTTGGACGCTTGGGAAATGCTTGGCCAATGTATTGGAATGCTTTTGGACTAATTTGAGCCCATATTTGGCTCAGTTTTAGTGTTATTTTTATTGCTATAATAAGCAACGTTGAAGGTTATTTTCTCAGTGAGCATATGCATATTGCTTGTTAATGCTTCTCAGCTACTTGGGATGATACATTGATGTCTATGGTTGATGCCGCATACTTGGTTATGCTTTTGGGCTTTGATTGAGCTCACTTTTTGCTCACTCTTGGCTATTATTTACTACTATACATACAATGGACAACAAGCTTTTAACATGGATAGTCTATGTTTAATACTCTTTCATGCTATTCGAGCATTCTATCGGATGTATTGGTGCATGACATTGAAGGTCTATGCTTGGTTATGCTATTGAATGTATTTTAGCTTTGATTTGAGATTAGGACATTTGACATCCGTTATCAGTTATTTCATTGGATGCTTCAAAGGTCTGTAAGCTTACGGGCTTGAATCTTTTATTAGGTCTTATGCTCCTAGCTATGTACTTGATGTATCTTGGATGCTTGGAGGCTACTCATCACATGATTATTTGAGCTTTGTTTACTCATCTAGAATTTGACTCTTGTTCTAGTGTGTGGAAGCCACTTACTTGACACT
The DNA here is from genome assembly GCF_053477565.2 of Lygodium microphyllum. NCBI lineage: Eukaryota > Viridiplantae > Streptophyta > Polypodiopsida > Schizaeales > Lygodiaceae > Lygodium > Lygodium microphyllum. Next base: position 96,078,026 of record NC_141145.1, on the reverse strand, counting down.
TGGATGTCACATTGAGCTTTGGATTTTATTTGTAGTGAGCTTGGGTATGCTTTACCTCATTTTGAGCATGCTATAATTGCAAAAATATTGTATTATTTATGAGAGTGGTCTCCACCATTTGATGTTATTTTGACTATAGCTTGTGGACGGTTTGATTATAGTTTGTGGACGGCTCATTATTTGGTATGTAGCACTTATTTTCTTCTTGTTTTGGTAGTGGTTTTGGGGCTATTTGCAAGTATTACAAAAGCCTGTTTGGTCTATACTATGCCTCTTTTTCTTACAATATGGCTAGTCATTCAAATGACAGTGTCATCTTCAACATTGAAAAGTTGAATGATAGCAATTATAGCTATTAAAAGGCTCAAATTTGATAAGTTTTGGTGCAAAAGTTTCAGATTCGGCCGATCAAATGTAAAAGAATTAAATGTGAAGGTCACAATCAAGATGTATGGGATGATTTAGATGAGCTTTGCAAGTCCACGATTATGTTGTCCCTCAACAAGCAGGTTGATTATAATGTTGTCATAAATGGACAGTTTGCATGGGATCTTTGGGAGAAAATCCCTAATCTCTATGATAAGGAGAGCCATGCTTCTCAGATGTATTGGCTAAAGCAGCATATGGACCTTTGTATGAAGGAATGTACTAATGTTTCTCAACATTTGAGTGAGTTTCATGCTATCATTGGCCAATTGTCTCGTTGTAGGGTATTAACTTTAAGAATAGTCTTCCACCTTTGTCCTCGTTGGTCACACTGCCTAATTCTTGGGACACATTCCGTATTGTCATGTTTACAAATATGCCCAAGAATGGGTTGAAATGGCTTGATGTAGAGGGTGTAATCTTGGACAGAGGAAATCAATAGGAAGAATGTGAATGCTTCTCGTACTTCTCATGCTTTGACTATTTTGAGGCTACCATGATGGTAAGAGCAGGAATGTCTGCCATGGCAGAGACTCATAGAAGTCTTATTCTAAGTCCCTTGGACAGTTTTGCAGTAAGTCCCATGGATGTAAGTTTGATTTGATATGCCATTATTGTAGGAAAATAGAACATATCAGGCCGTCATGTGCCATAAAATGTACAATGACAAGCACAAGGAAAAGGGCAAAGGGCAAGCATAGGACAAGTCTAATGATCATACCATTGTCCCTACTAAGTCTAAGATTAAGATCAAAGAGATCAATGTAATGCATTAACCTTGCTCTAATGATGATTACATCCTTGCACCCTCTTCTTTTTGGATGAGTCACAACTATTTGATGCCTTGGCTAGTTTTACTCAATATGGATTCAGAGGCCTCCTTTCATGTGACCCCTCATAGAGAGTGGTTCCACTCCTATTGCAATATGATTGAATCCATTCATTTGGGGAATGACTTGGCATTGCAAATAATTGGTATTGGTGATATTTGGTTGCAGTTTGGTTCAGGTAGTATGTTTAGGTTTGCATAATGTTCAACATGTATCGGCTCTCATGAAGTGTCTTATCTCTACTGACACACTAGATGATGAAGAGTCTTATCTCATGAAGAGTCTTATCTACTGACACACTAGATGATGAAGGTTACTTTTTTTCATTTGGGGATTCTTATTGGAAGATCACCCATGGGAACCTTGTTCTAGTACGTGGTGCCAAGTCTAACACTTTATATCCCTTGGTTGTATCTGGATCTGTAGATAATGTTTTATCTATGGTGGTTGCAGTTCCACATGTATCTCTTTGGCATCGTCGCCTTGGGCACATGCCTTTAAAGGGAATGAAAATGCTTACTCGTTTGCACTATCTTCTGCTCCTTGACTATATGTGTTTTGAGTCATGTGATCATTGTTTGTATGGCAGGCAAGCACGTAGTATGCATAAGAATTCCAACACTATGCGCATGGGTGAGCCTTTGGCTCTTGTTTATTTTGATGTGTGTGGACCTATATCATGCCAATCGTTAGGAGGTGTGAAGTACTTTGTCACATTCATTGATGATTACTCACATAAGGTCTGCACATATCCCATAAAGTTGAAATTTGATGTTTTAGCTACCTTTCAACATTGGCTTGCATTGGTTGAGAGCTAATCTGGGTATAGGCTAGGGTCACATGATTGGGGTGAGTATGTATCTAAAGCCTTTGAGTAGTTTTGTGATGAAAGGGATATTAAGCATCAGTTGATTGCTCCATACACCCCACCTCAGAATAGTATGGTTGAGCACATGAACATGACAATACAGTATAGGGTCCATAGTATGCTTAGCCACGTAAGCTTACCACAACATTTTTCGGCTAAGGAAATGACTACCTAATCATGCACACTTGGTCAATTGATCTCTTTGCAGTTCTATTAACTTTCATGTTGCATATGAGGTGTGGTCTAGAAAAACCTCCCTCGTATGATCACTTATGTGTCTTTGGGTGTGAGGCTTTCTGCCATGACCCAAGGACAAGCACACAAAGCTAGATCCTAAGTCCATGAAATGCATCTTTCATGGTTATGGGGATGCATGTGAGATGGGCTATTGCCTATGGGATTTATAGGCTCAGAAACACTACAAGGATTTGAGCTAGTAGCGACGCCGATTAGCGACGACAGATAGCGGCATCGCTATTGGTGTCGCTATTTGCGTCGCTATTTGTGTTGCATTTGCAACGCAAATAGCGACGCGTCGCAGGGAAAAAAAGCGACCGAAACCGAGCGCGGTTTTCATTTCGCGTTTTCTCCATTGTGAGTTTTGAGAGCGAGAGCGAGGGAGAGAGCGACCGTCGTGAGAGAAGGAGAGGAAGAAGACTTGTCGCCGCCGCCGCCACCGCCGTTGTTCGCGAAGGAGAGAAGGAGCCTTCATCGCAAAGAGGAGCTGCCCCACGCTCACCATATCTCATCGGTAAGTCTCCCTCTCTCTTTCTTTTGCTTGTTTAAGGTTTAAATCACTCTCTCTTTCTTTTGCTTGTTTAGGAGAGGAAATGAGAGAGAGGGAGAGGGAGAGGGAGAGAGAGGGAGAGAAAGAGAAAGAGAAAGAGAGGGAGAGGGAGAGGGAGGGGGAGGAAATGAGAGAGGGAGAGAAAGAGAAAGAAAGGGAGAGGGAGAGTGCATTCTCTCTCTCCCTCTCCCTTTTGCTTGTTTAATGTTTAAATCACTTTCTTTTTTGCTTGTTTAGGAGAGGAAACGAGAGAGGAAGAGAGAGGGAGAGGGAGAGGGAGAGGGAGAGGGAGAGGGAGAGGGAGAGGGAGAGGGAGAAAGAGGGAGAGAAAGAGAAAGAGAAAGAGAAAGAGAGGGAGAGGGAGAGGGAGGGGGAGGAAATGAGAGAGGGAGAGAAAGAGAAAGAGAGGGAGAGGGAGGGAGAGTACATTCTCTCTCTCCCTCCCTCTCCCTTTTGCTTGTTTAATGTTTAAATCACTTTTTTTTTGCTTGTTTAGGAGAGGAAATGAGAGAGAAAGAGAGGGAGAGGGAGAGGGAGAGGGAGAGGGAGAGGGAGGAAATGAGAGAGGGAGAGAAAGAGAAAGAGAGGGAGAGTGCATTGTCTCTCTCCCTCTCCCTTTTGCTTGTTTAATGTTTAAATCACTTTTTTTTTGCTTGTTTAGGAAATGAGAGAGAAAGAGAGATAGAGAGGGAGAGAAAGAGAGGGAGAGGGAGAGGGAGGGGAAGGAAATGAGAGAGGGAGAGAAAGAGAAAGAGAGGGAGAGGGAGAGGGAGAGGGAGAGGGAGAGTGCATTCTCTCTCTCACTCTCCCTCTTGCTTATTTAATGTTTGAATCACTTTCTTTTTTGCTTGCTTAGGAGAGGAAATGAGGGAGAAAGAGAGAAAGAGAGGGAGAGGGAGAGAGAGGGAGAGAAAGAGAGGGAGAGGGAGGGGAAAGAAATTTAAGATAATAGACTTATCGATAATGGTATGCAATGTGCTTTGCCATGGGCCACGTACATTGGTGACTCTTTAAGATGGCTTAAAATTGGTCATGTCCTTCATAATGTCAAAGTAGGGGATCTAATTGTGATATGCATAATTCATTGTTTTTGTATTAACTTTATAGGCATAACAAATTAGAAATCATGCCAACTAGTCAACAGAAGGACTAAAAGAAAACGATACCGTAGCTAATGGTCATTACGGTACTTCATCAAAATGAACCCAAAAGTATTGTTATAAAAGAAGAATCCCTTAAATTGAGTATAGGATACCGTAGCTAATGGTCATTACGTGGCATGTGCAGAATAGGTCCACGGATGGAGTTCAACGAATATCAGCGGATTCGCGCATATGGAGCCACATTGACTCTACCTTCCCAGGCTTTGCGCGCAAGCCAAGGAATCTTCGGCTCGGTCTCGCCATGGATGGTGTGAACCCATTCGGTCTGCGCTCGTACAGTGTGTGGCCTATCGTGCTTGTCAACTACAACATCCCTCCATGGCTTTCTACGAAGAAAGGACATCTCATCCTTAGCTTGCTCGTCCCGGGCCGCTACAAAGTAAAAAATATGGACGTGTATCTTCGTCCATTAGTCGATGAGCTTAAGATTTTGTGGGAGGAGGGGGTCACTGTGCAAGATATGAGCAGGCGCGATGGTTGGCGGTCAGCCAACATTCGAGCCATTCTCATGTGGACGATGCATGACTTTCCAGGATTGCTCTGGTTACCTCAGGTTATCATGCATGTCCATTGTGTGGCCCACAGTTAGACTCCCAAAGGTCACGAACCATGAAGAAGATGGTATATCAAGGACACGCCGCTTTCTCACCGAAGGATCATGAACTCAGGGAAGGTTTTCTTGGACGACCTCCAATACGTATGAACGCTGCAAGCTGGTACGAGCTGAAAATGGTAAACCCAGAATCACATCCAAATGGAATGCGACGGTTCTTAGTTTTCTACGAGTTGCCATATTGGACCCACTTATAGGTCAACCACTTGTTGGATCCCATGCATATTTTCAAGAATGTGGGGAGCTTGCTATGGGACCACATCACAGGAAAGAGAGACACTATAGGGTCACGAATGGATTTGAAGGAGGTAGATAAGATGGAGGCGCTTTGGCCGCAGTCGAGTGCTGAAGGGGGAGTGCAGCTTCCTCGCGCTCCTTGGGTTTTGTCCACCAAAGAAGAGCGCATTGTGAAGCAAGTAATCAAGTCTATCCGCACTCCGACGGGTATGATGCGTTCTCTCAGGTCCGCATTTTCTAAAGATGACCAATTGTCGGGGCTAAAATCCCATGATTGGCATAAGATATGTCAGGTTTGTGAACAGAATGGATTGTAACTAGCATGGGCATTTTGCAATTTGAAAAGTGGCCATTATTCATAATGCTTTCTTGTTTGTGGCAGTTTGTCCTACCGATCGCGATCGCAGGATGCCTTACTCCAGAAATTCGCGGGGCCATTTACAAGTTGTCGACTTTGGTGCAATGGATCTCACAGAAAGAGATTAAGACGTCCTCTATTGAATCCGCAAGGCGGGGAGCAGTGGAGGCGGTCTGTCTCTTTGAGAAATACCTGCCCACTAGCATGCTCACGATACAAGTTCACCTTCTTGTGTATCTTGTGGATGAAGTGGAGATTGCTGGACTTGTCCATACACGATGGATGTTCTTCCTGGAGTGCTTCATGAAAACCCTGAAAGGCTTTGTGCGACAACGAGCTCGTCCAGAAGGTAGCATGGCGGAAGGTTGGTTGGTGTCAGAGGCATTAGTGCATATCTCACAATGGCTACCAACGGTGGAACCAGACAATGAAATGCTATGGACACTGAAGGACGATGATAGACTGACTAGAGATGTGGTGGTTGAAAATGGGGTAGAAAAAAGAATGGATGCCTCAATGGAAGAGAATGTGAATTGCTTTTGTATGTTGCACCATGCCTCCATGGAGACATGGCTCGCCAAGTACCAGATTGCAAGGCAAGATCGAGAGGAAGCGCGAGCTGAATTCCGACGCAGTACGCGTCATTGACCGATTCGATATCCCGAAGGCATGGAGGAGATGCCGTGGTTTATGTCAACACGATGGTTGCATGGAGCCTTGACCGCAACATCCAGCGAAGGGACAAAGGTCTCAATGGAGGAGTGGGGGTTCTCAAGGGGATGTAGTCCAAAGGTGATGAGGGGTTTAGAATGTGTCATATCTAAATTTTATATGCGACATCTAATTTGAGTGTTTCAATGTATAGTACAAAATATATAGTGCAGCGTGGTCGCGCGGATGGCATTTTCACGTGAAGCATATTGACAAAATGCGCTCCACAATGGACTGTGGTGTCATGGCAAGGTTTGAGCAAGAGAGCCGACGACGAGCAACGGATCCGAACACAGTTGTGGATGAGATGGAGTATTTTGGGAACTTGCAAAGTATTATTACGGTGGATTACCGTAGCTTCTCCATGATACTATTTGATGTGAAGTGGTTAAAAGTGGTACTTGGAGGAGTTGGAGCAACAGTTCGATGAGGTCCATCTGGATTTCTCGAAATAGATTCCGAAAAAAAATGGACGGATTTGCGCGACACCTTTGTGTTGCCGGCCCATTGTGAACAGGTGCATAGAGTCATTTGCTTGCTAATTGTAACACGACATGATTTATGTCACAATGGTTTGAACTTGCTTTGTACGTATTTGTGAATAGGTAATCTTCTATCCAAACCCCAGACAACCTGGATGGTGGTATGTTAAACCTTCAACTCCTCGAAGTGCGAGAGTATATGATCAAAGCGATGTTTTGGGCATAGATGAAGAAAATATGCAAATAGAGGGGTTGATATTATAAGGGGTGGAGGCCACCGCAAGCTTGGAGCCCACATCGGCTAACAATGATGGAAATACAGTAGTCCAAGAATTTTTTGAGAACGAGGCAGACTCGTTCTTTTGTGGTGACATATCTATCGACCTTCCAGTGTATGCAGAGTTGTGTCAGGAGAATAACATGGGACCATAGAATATTTCATTCTTAGAGTAATGTATTACTCAATTCGTTGTTTAGATCTTCCATAAAGGTACATAAGATATGCATTTTAAGAGGGATTTTTAAAAAATGATTTATATTACTGTGCTTTGTATAGTTTAAATTGATTATTCTAACACCATTTTTTATCTGTGCAGGTGACATTTTCAGGATGAGCGATGAGGAGTTTCAGGACATGATGCCACGCATGTCTCCAAACCAGCTCGCGAGATTCAGAGAGATGGCAGACCAGGAGCTGTCTCGTTCTTCGTCAGGGCGCTCTGCTAGATCTGCTTCAACGCGATCAGATGCTTCAGCTTCGAGCAGACGATCTCGACGCTCACGACTTGGGCTATAGGGAGGGACTGCATTGGGATCAGGGGGTGCTATTGTGGAGACACGGATGTGGTGTCTCCGTCTCGTCGTTCAGCTGGGGCTGCGTCACCTCCAGGATTTGTCACACCTGTGGGGGCGTCTACTCCAGTTACTCTGGCTTTTGCGTAGCCGTCAGTAGGTGGCACCCCTTTTGGTGGCACCCCCTTTGGTGGCACCCCTTTGAGTGGCACTCTGAGAGAGGTTACCCCCGTCGGTACACCGGATGCACAGGGGTCTCCTAGATATGCCTAGGAGCGTGGACGGAGATGGGAGAGGACCCATCTTAGGCAGACTCCTAGGGGTTATGGATACCTGGTTGAAAGTAGGTCAGGAACCATCATCATGAATGATGAGGGGAGGAGGGTGATGGCTCGAATGAGAGAGTTGTGCCAACAAGTTTTTCGGCACAAAGTTGTCGAAGGGTCTCTGAAAGCAAAGTCACAACCACAGAAGTTCTTGAGAAATTCCAAGATAGAAGATCAATCGAAGCAAGTAATCAAGACAAATATGATGCCAAGTAACAATTGTATTACTGCCAAGTTATCTCTGAGCATAGAGAAACATCATAACAAACCACATGTGATCTATGCAATTGACCCATGCCATGTATACAAGCCCTTATTAGAGTCCAAGTATTTGTGATTGCAACAGTTGACAAAACTATTCCACCCTCTCAAGAGCAATATGAAAACTGAGAATAGATCTTCAAATCATGACAATTTGATTGAACTGCTTAAACCTTGTGGTTCAGAATTATTCATTGCTGTTGCTCTTCCAAAGTCTGGAATTTGAACACATACAAAACAGGTTCAAAAAGTTCCTCTTGTACAATGGATGCATCATGAGAAATTTCCACAACTGTAGGTTGTACAAAATACCCTTATCTTTCCAAAACACTGAGATTGTCTTCTGTCACTTATGTAATAGGTATAGTATCTTATATGTTTGCATTCTGATCAGAACATCAACTTCATGGGTCAACTTGATTAAGCTCTTCTGCTGTATGGTTGCAGGATGTCCTCTAACAGTCGATTTTTGTGCTTCTCTCCTTTCTTTAATCATAGATCAATGATGTCGATGCTAATTACTGCCACATGTACTGATAACAATGCTCTCTTTGCCATAGAAATAAGGACTCGTGGAAGCAGTTTCAAGATCATCAATGAATAATCTTCAAACAAGAATTGAAGCAAAGATAGAAATTAAGTTCAGAATTTCTTCTGGGAGGGAGGCACGTTTGTCAAACATATTGGAAATTCTTGTGGTAATGTGGAGGGTTCTGCCATTGCTGATAACATAAGCTCTCACAACGAGCACATACATCCCAATTTTCCATGGTTTCTGCTGGAATTCCTTAGGGAGGAGATCGTCCTGCTTTCATTTTTTTAGCAGAGAGAGAGTGTGAGAGAAAGCTTAGGTAGTTGTCGGTAGGGCTTTAGGTTGCCTCACATACCCTGAGCTGATACGCGCTTCCGGTCTCACAGGCCGAGCATCCTCTGTGCTTGCTTCTCTGATTGGTTAATGGGCACCCTGCTTCTATCCCCTGTCTCTAGGCTCCCTCTTTCAAGCATGCTATCAAAAACTTATTGTGCGTGACTTGTCTGCTCTCTCCTTGAACCGTGGAGGGGAACAAGAACAGGTTTCGGGATAGGTCCTCAGGCAAAAGCTTTGGAACAAACCAGCAGAACAGCAAAACTGTATGTCTAATCAGGTGCTTACACACACAAGGGACGCCAGCTCAGCCGCCCTTAACGGCTCTGATTGGCATCCTTCAGCAGCTTAGGCAACAGAGGGACTTGGGCCTTGCCCTGCAATTGCATGCCTACCTCACCTGTCAAAGCCTCGAGTCCCACCCCGTCCTCGGAAACTATCTTGTCCCCATGCTGGTGGCATGCAACACCCCTCGCAATGCCCAGCATGCCTTCAATCGCCTGCCCAATCACAACGAGCACTCCTGGACTTTCCTCATATCTGGCTATATCGAATCCGGGGACCCGCAGCAAGTCTTTCTCGTGTATGGCAAGATGCAGGAAGAGGAACATTTGGTGCAGCCCCACAGGGTAACCTATCTGGCCCTCCTGTATGCTTGTGCTGTACTGAAAGATGCCGAAAAAAACTGCCGCCCTCTCGAACCAGAAAAGCGGCTTCCAAATTAGCTTTCCTCCCCAAAAAAGCTTCATTTTAGAAGCTTTTTCAACTTCGAGCTTGATAATCCGGTCTTCAATGATGATAAGGCATTGTAATCATCTACTCCGCCACCTTTCAAATAATGTTTCACAGTTTCTGTGACTGCAGACAAATCTGATGTATCCACAACCTTATCAGCAGTATTTTGCCTCTGCAAATGCTTCTTGGCTGATACTTCAGTCCACTTTTGTTAAAGGTGGAACATCTTCCATTGAGCACATTGTGCTAATATGTGAGAGATCACATTCCATTCTACCCATCTCTCTCTCAGTATCATTGAATCTCATATGCAGGAGGATAGGCTCATCCTTCAATGATTACAAGTTCTCCACAGTCAGTGAATCTGTAAGTTTTGGTTAAAGTACTGTGGTTCAAGTAAGTGAAACTTTTACCATTAGCTAATTTGTCATCAGCTTTAGCCCACTTGAGAATGAATCGACATTAGGATCAACAATGTTGGTTAATGGACCATCTGAGGTTTGATTAGTCTGATGGTTGATAGCAAAGCCAGAGCATCTAGCAGGCACATCCTGAGACTTTAGTCCCACATCATCCTGCTTATCTGAAGGTGGAGTTTTTTGCATCACAATTCTCTACTGGAGCTTGACTGTTGGCAGCCAACTTGTTGATAAATTCTTAATAGTTGGAAGTAATGTCAGAGCATTATTGATAAATTCCTCTTGCTCCAAACCCTCTTCACTATACTGCCTACGCAGAACAAAAGTATAATCACAACAACTAAATATGTAAAAAGTATCAAATCCCACACACAACTTTTGGGTGGATTTCACACCTTGAATGCGCAGTAATACGACATCCACCCCCTCTAATCCTGCGCATCCTCCGGATGGGCCAACTACCCATGATCGTTATCATCAAGATCCACAAACAGATCAATCTCTTCATTATGCATTTCCGGTATATCAACAAGATTATCTATCATATCATCTGTCTCTTCCATTGGAGTTTCTTCTCGTTGCTCTTCTCTTGAAAATTCTTCCAATGCATAATCTTCATCATCTCTTTTCTTGAAAATCTTGATTTTTTTTCCAGCAATAGGCACTCTAAGCACTGTCCCATCCAATTCTGTTAACTAATATGTTGCATTATCAAAGACATGTCTGACTATGTACGGCCCAAACCATCTTTTCACCATCTTCCGAAGTGCAGTATGTTGATTTTCAAGGCTGCTATCAAAGACTAATACCTAGTCTCCCTCTTCTATTGCTCTAGGCCGCAAGCGATGCCTGTTGTCAAACCTGTCCTTATTTCTTAGTCTAGCAACCTTCAACCTGTCAATAGCTAGCTGAATATCCTCTGGTCTTCTCTCCAACTGCCAAATCCGAAGAGCTAAGAGCTCCTCTCTCGACAAATCCTCCTGCCAAGGTAAAACTGACCAAGTCAAAGCACAAGTCTCAGTTGGCATAACCGGTTTCTGACCATACATCAACTTTGCAGGCATATATCCTGTGGTAACACTGTGAGTCGTACGATCAGCCCACAAAGAAAATGGTAGAAGCCTCGGCCATTCTCCAATCCGTCCTCTGCATGCTTTGGCTAATGCTTTCACTATCGGCAGATGCCCTCTTTCACTCTTCCCATTTCCCTGTGGATTGTATGCTGTGGTTAGAGCCAACTTGATTCCTAGTTGAGAGAAAAACTCCCTAGCTTCATCTGCATCCAATTCACCGCGATCCGCAGTGATCTTACCCACACAACCATACCTGCAGAAAATTTCTTCCAATAAGAACTTACACACTGCACTAGTGGTCTTCGTTCTCAAATATCTGCCCTCAACATGATTGGTAAGATCCTCTCTAGCCAAAACAATATATCTCATCTACCATAGACCCATAGGCATAGTAACCAAGTCAACTACCCACTTATAATGAATGCATAGCGGATAGGTCGGATGAAGCTCATCTCGATGATGCACTACCGAATACATCTGGCAGTCCCTGCAAGTCTCTACAAAATGAGAAACATCTCTATACATGCCTTTCCACCAATATTTCTCCTTGATTTTCTCATAAGTAGCCCACACTCCTCTATGACCAGCCCAAGGACTCTCATGAAACTCCCTCATCACCTGTAACTGTGTCTCTCTATCGCAGACAACCCGCAAAGGTAATCCGCCTCTTTTCTTCAGATGCTTCCAAAGAAATCCGTCCTTGAGAAAATAACCATAGGCTTTCCTTCTGATCTTCTTGAACTCTTCATCTGTCCATTCATCTCTTTTGCTTAGTGTACTAAGGTACTTGCCAATCTGCAACCAATCTCCAACATAGAGTTCTTCTATGAAAGCCACAATATCATAGACATGGCAAACATGATCAACCATAGTGGCTGAAATTTTTGCATCATCCTCTTCTACAAATAACATCTCCTCATAATCATATCTAGCTCTAGATAGCATATCTGCCCACTGGATTATCCTTCCCTGCTATGTGTTTAAATTCCGGATTTAATGACTTGATGTATGCAATCCATCTCAGCATAGCTATATCCGGAGTAGAGCAACTCGTAATCATACCAATCAATGGCAAGCAATCTGTCTCTACCACAACTGAAGCTCCAATAAAGTACTCCTTGTCACATTTGAGAACCGTAATAATCCCCAGTAACTCCCTCTTGATTTGCAAATATCTCCTCTGTCTCTCGTTTAGGACTTTCGCCCCAAACCGAATAGCATACCTGTTTCCATCTGCATCATCTTGACCCACAGCCCACCAACCTATGCCAATTGGACTAGTGTCAATTGTCAATACAATAGGTATTCCGCAATTATAATCCGCTTTCCTGAGAGTAGGAGCAATCTGCAATAACTTCTTCAATTTCTGCATGGCTCTAGTGTGGCTCTCATCCCAATAGAATTTCTACCCCTTTCGAAGCAGCTGATATAAACAATCTGCTATGTGTGCAAAATGAGGTATCCAAATTATATAAAACACACAAGCTCCAATGAATCTCCGTACCTCTGAAGTGGTAGAACAATATTCCGTAATCTTGCCTATAGCATCCACCTTATCAGGTGAGGGTTTCCTACCATAATATCCACACATATGTCCAACAATGACAACCTCATTCACTCCAAAAACATTTTTTTGCCCTGATAGTGTCAAGTTCACTTCTTCTAACCTGGCCAAAATCTTCTCACAAGCTGAAATATGATCAGCCACAAAGTATCTGCATCCCTGCTAATTTAGACTCTCATTTTTCTCTTCTTCTGCACACCCCTTAATGGGCGCATCATCCAAGAAAGGCATGGTAAGCTGAGGTATATAATCTCGAAGGACCTTATGCATGGCATTCATCATATGCGCAACAGAATTAGTGGCACCTTGAGGCAAGGTACACATCCTGGCAAGCCCAATAGGAGTTCTCATGGTGGTTATGTCCCTGCTTTCCAAAGCTAGCTGAAACTGATCATATCCTGAATACAAATCACCTAAAGAATAGATGGCACGTCCAGCAAATGCTTCTGCAAACTCATCCACAATTGGACCTATACCAACATTCCTGATAGTAACTCTGTTTACTGGCTGCATGTCCTGTATAAATCGGAGAGTACCATTCTTCTTTGGAACAGTAAACCACCTGTTTGAGTATGGTGCAGATGAAGGTTCGAGAATTCCCATCTTGATTTTCTCATTTAATAAATCAATCAGCTTTGGCAAGTGTGCCTTAGGCACTGGAATAGGTCGGAGATTCCATGGAATATGAGGAATAGTAAAAATGACCATAGGAGCAACAATATCTGGATTCATACATCCAATCTCATGCGGGAAAAAAGTAAATCCCCTTCCATGTCGCTCAAGCATCTCCTGAAAGCATTGCTTCTCTGTGGATAGCAAGAAATCACCATTTCCAATTTTCAATTCAGCAAGAGTCTCTGCTGAAAATTTATGGCCAATATGCTCCGAATTCCTCAAAATTGGTTGTTTGGCAGTCCTCTCTATTTGCTGATCACTGTCAGGTGGAAGCGGTACAGCTACCGGCTTCACCTTCTTATCCACAGTCTTGTATTTGTGTTAACCCTGGCTTCATTATGATCCTTTGCATTACTCAACTCTTGCTGTAAACCAGCAATTCTGCACTCTAATTTGGCTAAATATCCTCAGCCCTCTGCTCTATGGACTGCATAAGAACAGCCCTAGACTCTGGATGCTGAAATATTTCAGTAGTAAACTCTGTTGGTTGAAATTTTTCAGCCCTCTGTGTCTCTGTAAGCTGATCATAATCAGTCGGAAACTCTGTTTGCTGAATTTCATCAGCACTGAACACTTTTTGCTGAGTCACCTCAGCCTCTGACTCAATCTGTGACACAAAATCTACAATTTCGTGAAACATGTCCAGGGATTGCACTAATACATTACTGTGACAACTCTGCATATCAGCTTTCAGCATATTTCCCATCTCTGTCATCATATCTGCACAAATCATACTGTCATACATCCCATCTATGTGCTCATCATCCTCTAAAATTCCTGTATTTTTCAAATTTTTCTCCTTCCTGCATATGTACTACCTGGCAGCTCTAGGCAACTTAAAAGTCTTCTGATAACTCATCGAACTGTTTGCTGAAATCCCAATAAAACCGGAGGAGAAAACACTGCTGCCAAGAGGCGAGAACTCCAATCTCCTCTGCTCTGTACCATCGTCGTCTCGCGAAACGGCAGTACCTAATGAAAACCCGAATCCCTCACAGTGGGCAAAGGTGCATCTCTAAGAGTATCCCTGTTTCTAACATGGTTCACACACAGTCATAAACTGAACTGTTCTCATACCATCTTTGATGCGAATCCGTGCATAAGCAGATCCATCATCCATTACCTTTGTTTCCATGCGCATCTTTGTTGATGAATGGCTGTCCAAGAATTATAGGATAAGAGCATGAATCCTGCACAAAGAAATGGAAATCCTCCTCAACATCTCTAATAGAAACCCTGACACTGGGACAGGCAGCATACAAATCACTTGCAGTATTGTTAGCGGCTCTCATACGCCACCCATGCTCTACATCCATAGGCCATCTGTTACTCTCATAAACTCCACGAACTATGAGATTAATATCTGAACCATGATCCACCAAAGCAACATAAGGCACCTGTTTCTCTCCAATTTTTACCATCGTCTCTGTAGTTGCCCTAGCCCAATGACTCCGCGAAAAGTGACTATGCGGTATCAAGACAGGCTCATCAGTTTCAGCATAATGCATAGACTGAACCCTCTTCTCTATCTGCGGAAAAACAGAAGAATTCTCAACCATAACCTCATCCTCATACTCATCCAACTCCCCAATCCAAACTCCCTGTGTATCAGTAGTAGGCAATGCATGTCTTTTCCTCTTTAGGACCTCCTGAAATTGATCTTGAAACTCTCTTTTCGAGATGCACAAAACCTCAGAAATAGTGAAAGTCACCTCACTGCCAAGTATCTTGTCATTAAAGATTTTCTTCATGTTCGTAGATGTTTCAATATCAGACATCAATCTAAACCCTGGCTGCTTTCTCTCTCTAGGCTCTTGCCTCTTTTCTCTCTTTTGAGCATCTTCCATCTGTTGTTCTGGCCCTGGTCTCAAAGACGGTCATGCAGTAGGTGGAGTAACAAACTCACCCCCTCTAGTATTTTTAGCTGCACTTGGATTTTCTTCATCCCTCTTACGCTTCTCCTCAACAAGTACATCTACTCCCTGAGACTTAGCCAAGTACACGTAAATAGAGTACTTGTCAACATGCGAATCCCAACCTGTCTCAGATCTGATGCTAGAGCCTACACTAGTCAAAACAGTTTGCTGAATTTTTCCCTTGTTTGCAGTCTCCATAGCATAAGTCCATAGTGCTGGCTGATTCTCTGATCCCTTCTCAATCTGGACTCCATATGCAGAAGCATCTCCTCTAGCTGTCACATAAGAAGTACACGCAGCCATGTCATCCACTAACTTCTTCATTCTGCCTTTACCAAAGTTGGTAGCAAGCGGAGCTCGTGTTTCAGTCAACCAAATCTTACCATCTTGTCCCCAAAATACCAAATTCTTCCTCCTTGCATCCTGAAAAGATTCACAATCCCTGCAATGCTGATGGTCCGTACTATCACACCAAATACATCTCCGATCTCTCCTAGGTGCACTAGGAGCACTCCTAGGTGCAGTAGGAGCACTAGAAGAAATAGTAGGCGCAGTCGAAGCAAACTGCTCTTTCAAATTTCCCACCAACTCCGCTTTAACTGACTCCAGTGTCAAATCCGTTATGCCTTTGATTATGTCATCAAGAGAGGTAGGCATCGATGGAGCGGATGGTTTTGGAGCAGAAGGAACAGGCATCGGTCGTGGAACAGGAGGAATAGGAGGAGTGGAAATAGTAGGCACTTGCTCAGGCCAAGAAACTGGTTGAGGAGGAGAAGAAATAACAGGGATAGAAGCAGGCATAGGAGCAGAAGACAGTGTCGGTGTCATAGAACCATTCTGTAGGCGGGTCTTCCATATCCTCCTCTTGGTCAAAGTCAAGACTGCATCCTGGGCATCCTACCAATCCGTTTTAATTCCCATAGGCTTCCTGCAATCTTCAAGAAGCTCTCCCAATTCTTCCTGAAGAGCAGGATATGTAGCTTGCAAGAAAAGCTCAACTTTTTCAACATCCAATGCTCTTTGTTCAATGGTATCAAGCTGACTATACCTCTCTTCAAATTCCCGAATCAACTCTGAAGCAGCTAGACCTTTGTTTGGCATGTAGACCCACTCTCGGAATGACCGCCGTGTAGCCATCCCAAAGTCCTCAAGGAAATACTCTTCTTTCAGGGCTTTCTTAAAATCTTGCCAATGTGAATTTTGAATAAAAAGATCAGTCACTTTTGCCCTCAAGGCGGGTGTGACAAGACGAAGGAAGTACTTACTCATAAGTCCAGCTGGAACTCCAAAAAAACCCATCTTGATATCATATGTCTTCAGATATGCTGAAACATTACGGCCATCAAATAGCTTCTTCTCATTCTCAACTGCTTCAATCGCCTTAGTCGCACTGTTTGCATTCTCCTGCTTCGAATATAGTTGCCTTTGCTGAGACAACTGTTGTTGATGCAATTGCTGCTGCTGCTGCATATACAATTGTGTATGCTGATTTTGAAGCTGCATATACATGGACATATTCTGCAAAATCTGCTTTAGATCATCTGTTGACGTACTTGATGCAGTAGTCATTGATGGAGCTGAAGTAGAGGACGCAGCTGGAATTGTAGAAGAGGCTGAAATAGATGCTGAAGTATCTCCCATCCTGAAATTTCTGCGACGCTTTCACGTCGGGTTCACCAAAGATGTCGAAGGGTTTCCGAAAGCAAAGTCGCAACCACAGAAGTTCTTGAGAAATTCCAAGATAGAAGATCAATCGAATCAAGTAATCAAGACAAATATGATGCCAAGTAACAATTGTATTACTGCCAAGTTATCTCTGAGCATAGAGAAACATCATAACAAACCACATGTGATCTATGCAATTGACCCATGCCATGTATACAAGCCCTTATTAGAGTCCAAGTATTTGTGATTGCAACAGTTGACAAAACTATTCCACCCTCTCAAGAGCAATATGAAAACTGAGAATAGATCTTCAAATCATGACAATGTGATTGAACTGCTTAAACCTTGTGGTTCAGAATTATTCATTGCTGTTGCTCTTCCAAAGTCTGGAATTTGAACACATACAGAACATGTTCAAAAAGTTCCTCTTGTACAATGGATGCATCATGAGAAATTTCCACAACTGTAGGTTGTACAAAATACCCTTATCTTTCCAAAACACTGAGATTGTCTTCCGTCACTTATGTAATAGGTATAGTATCTTATATGCTTGCATTCTGATCAGAACATCAACTTCATGGGTCAACTTGATTAAGCTCTTCTGCTGTAAATAAGAGCATGATGGTGTTCACTTCAAGGAAGTATTTTCTCTTGTAGTCAAGATGACTACTCTACACCTAGTACTAGCATTGGTTGCTCAATTAGATATAGACCTTTATTAGATGGATGTTAAGACAACTTTTTTACGTGGAGACTTGCATGAAGAGATTTATATACAACAACCTAAGGGCTTTGAGGAAAAAGGTAGGGAACATCGAGTGTATAGATTGAGTAAGAGCATTTATGACCTTAAGCACGCACCTAGGGAATGGTACCACGAGTTTGATACTTTTATACATTCATAGGGCTATACACGTAGTGATATGGATCCATGTTTATACATGAAGAAGGGTCGTGATGGCAACCTCTTGATTTTGGGACTCTATGCGGATGGCATGTTGATTATTGGGAGAGCTCTTGATGAGCTGGATACTTTAGAAAGTTAGCTCAAGAAGAGCTTTGAGATGAAAGACATGGGACATGCCTCACATATTCTTGAGATGTGCATTACGCTTGACCACTCTTAGGGGCTTCTTTACTTGTCACAAAAGGAGTATATCTAGAAGGTCCTTGAGTTGTTTCATATGGAGGATGTTAAGTCAGGCTATCCTTTGCCTTCTCATGTGAAGATGAGCTAGGCTGATTGTGCATATTCTGATGAGGAAAAGGCCGAGATGGCCAAGACCCCTTATGCATCTGTAGTGGGCAATTTGATGTATGCCATGATAGCCACTTGCCCTAACATAGCTTTTGCAATGGGAGTGGTGGCATGCTATATGGCTACACCTAGTAGGTGGCATTGGGATGCCACCAAGGGTATCATGAGGTACCTGAAGGGCACAACAGATATGTGCATATGTTGTGATGGCCATAGGATACAAGAGTCATGGGGTACATCGACTATGATTATGTAGGACATGCAAACAATAGAAAATCCACCTCTGGCTATGTATTTACCTTTGTTGGGAGTGCTATTTCTTGGATATCCAAGGTGCAAAAATGCATGGTATCTCTACGACTATAGAGGGGGAGTACATTGCAGCCACTAAGGCGGCTTGCAAAGAGGCTGGTGAATATACTGAACGAAGAAATTTCTTAGTTGTACCTTTGCAGTCTAGTGACATTATCTTAGGAATGCCTTGGTGTCACCGATACAATCCTGACATAGATTATTCTATGCATTCAATTAAAATATATTTTCAAAGAAAACAAATCACATTGCATGGTATGGCCGCTTTCAATAATTTTCCACTGCTAGCAAATCTTATTTAATATGGGTGAATGAAATTCAAGCTAAAGAAAAACAGATGCATACTAGGCATACACAATTTCTTGCCCAATTTCAAGATTGTTTTGCTGTTGATTTACCACCTGGATTACCACCTTCATGTCCTGAAGATCATAAGATAGATTTAATTCCTGGAACACAACCACCATGTAAAGCACCATATAGACATAACCGAATTGAACAGTAAGAAATTCAAAATCAAATAGACGAATTGCTTAACCGAGGATTAATTAGACCTAGTAGTTCTCCATTTGGTGCACCTGTCTTTTTAGTGAAGAAGAAAAATAATACTTATTGCATGTGCATTGATTATCGTGCCCTAAATAAAATTATTGTTAAGAATAGATATCCAATTCCTAGGGTAGATGATCTTATGGATAAGCTACAAGGATTTGCCATATTCAGTAAGATAGATCTTAAATCTGGATATCATCAACTAAGATTGGACAAATATGATATATTCAAAACTGCATTTAGAACACAATTTGGACACTATGAATTTCTAGTCATGCCTTTCAGTTTAACTAATGCACCAGTCACATTTAGTCATATGATGAATCACATATTTTTGAAACATCAGCATTGTGTCATAGTTTTCTTTGATGACATATTACTATTCAGTAAAAATGAGAATGAGCATTATGAACATTTGTCTTTAGTTTTCAAGTTGTTAAAAGACAATCAATTATATGCTAATCCAGAAAAGAGTGAATTCTTCCAAACAGAAATTGAATATTTAGAACATTATTTCATCAGAAGGTATTAAAGTTGATCCTAAAAAGATATAAGCAATTTTAAATTAGCCCATATCCAAAAATGTGCATGAATTACGTTCTTTTCTAGGTCTTGCTAGCTTTTACAGAAAGTTTGTGGGGAATTTCTCATTACTTGCATTACCTTTGACAAAACTTTTAAAGAAGGGTATTGTGTATAACTTGTCTGACAATCAACAAAAGTCCTTTGATTTTTTTAAACATGCTTTAACTATGCTCCTGTATTACAACTACCTGACTTCAATAGACTATTCTTTTTAGTAGTTACTAATGCTAGTGAATCTGGAATAGGAGCTGTCATTATGCAAGATAATCATCCCATAGCCTACTCTAGTTGCAAACTCAAACCATCTGAACTTAAATATTCTACCTAGGATAAAGAATTGCTAGCTGTAGTACAAGCCTTACGTCAATGGAAACATTAATATAATGGGATCTGAATTTATGATCAAAACTGACCAACAAAGCATTAGACATCTCCTTAGTCAACCACAAATATCTGACCGACACATTAAATGGGCCGCTTTTATTTAAATTTTTCATCCCCTTATACAATATCAACCTAGAAAAGAGAATGTTGTAGCTAATGCTTTGAGTAGAAGACTGACAATTCAAAATATTTCGGTGATATCATTTGATTCCCTTATCCCTATGAAAGATAGTTATCATCAGGATCCTACTTTTCAAGCTGATTGAAATAAACTAGTTGCAAATAATTGGATTCCTATTGATTCATTGTCTTACAATAATGGATTCATGTTTTATGAAAAAAGATTATGTGTGACAGTTCCATTTCGATCATTTATTTTACATGAAATTCATTGTCCTCCATATCAAGGTCATAGAGAAATTATATCTACTTTGAGTACATTCACTGAAGTTTTTTATTGGCCACATATGGACACTGATGTATCTAACTTTGTATCTGAATGCTTAGTTTGTCAACGAGTTAAAAGAGACCATGGTAAACAATATGGTTTACTAATTCCATTATCTATTCCATCACGACCATGGTAACATATTTCAATGGATTTTATCACTGGTTTACCTAACACTAAAGCTAATCATGATATGATTTGGACTGTTGTAGATAGGTTTAGCAAACAAGCATTTTATTCCATGCAAGAAAACTTTAACTGCATCTCAAGCTGCTCAATTGTTTTTTAAAACTGTGTTTACTAACCATGGTTTACCAAAAGTTATTATTTCTGATCGTGATTCTAGATTTTGTAATAATTTTTGGATTACTTTGTTTGCTAATTTAGGAACAAAGATTGATTTTTCATCTGCATTTCATCCTGAAACAAACGGTCAAATAGAAGCTACTAACAATACTATTTTAGATCTTTTGCGTGCTTACACCATTTCAAAACCATACACATGGGATACACATCTACATTTACTTCAGTTTGCATATAATAATACACCACATATAGCTACAAAGAAAGCACCATTTGAAGTTATTTATGGATATTGATTGTCTACACCTGTTGCATCATTATCAAACAAAATTCAAATTGCTGATGATATTGCTAACATGCATGCCACTATTTTTTATGAAGTTAAAGATATGATTGCCAAAGCCCAGCAATCATATACAGAACAAGCAAACAAGAAAAGACAGGCTATGAGTTTTAAAGTTGATGATTATGTTTGGTTACGAATAGAAAAACGAAGATTACAAAGTGTAAATAAACACCCAGTTGTGAAATTAGCACCTAGATTTTATGGACCATTCAAGATCATACACAAAATCAATGACAATGCATTTAAACTAGAACTACCACAACATTGGAAAATCCACAACACTTTCCATATCAATCTATTACGACCCTTTAGAGGCCAATTACCTGTGCACCCTGTCTATGAAAACCCTCCTTTGCTAGATGATGAAACTGAAATACTTGAGCATGAAACTATTATAGATACTGACTTTATGACCACTAGAACTGACCGTAGATATTCTAGATATTTGGTCAAGTTTAAAAATCATCTTGTTGAAGAGGCCCAATGGATGCACGCTAGAGACCTAAATGCTTTCCCCACTCTGTTAGCTCCACATTGAGCTAATAGCAATTGAGGACAATTGCTATCCCACCTCGGGGGTATGATGCCAGGAGGCATATTCCGTGGTGGATTCCGTGCCACGGTGGATTCCGTGAGGGTTTGCAGTGGATTCCGTAAAATTTTCTTACTGGGGCTCATACACAAAGTGGATTCTTTGTGCGAGAAGTCGATGGGGACGCCTATCCTTTTCGGGCGTTTTATTAATTTTATGTATACATGGGTGATTCCATAGCGGGTGATTCCGCAAAATACATATTTAAATTAATAAATGTTTATGAATTTGGAGTACGCACTCGTAATAAATTAAGGTTAGGATTGCTTTCTAACCAATTTATTTATATAGCTGAAGACTGCTAGGTATTCACTTTTATCAGTTTAATTGTATTATTTTTCTAACAATTGTGAATGCTTCAGTTGATGTGTAGAGCAAGCAGCGGTGGCGGTGGGAAGCATTGGGGGATAGCGTGTATTCAAATTATCATCAATTTTTAATGGGCACGTATCTTAGGCATGGCACCTATATTTTATCGCGCTTATTTATCAAGGCTCTTGATATTTATTTATTATTTTTGTATGTGCATGGATGCATGATTTAAATACTTGTATTGAACATTGTATTTGGGTACCGCCTGACTTCTTGGGCACCCAATAGCTTCAATTCTTTATTGGCACAAAAGTAAACTCAAAAGCTAAAGCGTGCTATTTTGTGAATTGGGCTATTATTTGAGCTTGAAGATGAATAATATATAAAATACATGCTTTGTGGAGCGCTCACACAAAGGCATGGGGGGAGATTGCACCCAATTGGTCTCTTGTTCATGTCGTGCAAGCTTTCTTCATTGGTTTTTGTGTAAAAAGTAGAGTTCTTTTGTTCTTGGGGACCTTCTGAGGCTCACTACGCGTGCATACGGCGACTGATCTGTGCACCATTTACACTAGAGATCTGTCAATTTGCAACAATGATGAAAATGTGGGCATGTCAATGTGAATGGCATCGTAAGACTACATGTTTAAAGGAAGAGCAACGAAAAGACATCTATACAAGTATTTTGTATATGTACTTATGGTGTACTTGAACAAGATATTTACAATATTTTCAAGTAGCAGAATAGGTCCACTAAAATAGTATTCATTTTCAATATTAATTTCTAATAACTTATGGAAAATTTTGGATGGACTCGAATATATGCAAGGACCTATTTGGAATAGTACAAGCTGTCCAAGACCAAAAATATCAAAAGGCAGTGTGTTTTATGAAAAGCACTATTTTTGAATATTGTGAGAATATTTTCAAAACTCTATCCATGTAAGCTTTTAGACCAAGAATGTTCCAATCATTTTGAGTACCTAAGTGATTATATTTAAAGCTTGTATGAAAAATTGTGTCCGAAACAAGTTATAGCAAACTTAGGGCGTGGCCAGTAAAAAAAACCAAAACAAGAAAAGTAAAAAGCAAAGGCAAGGAATGAAAAATTAAGCTTTTGTGTTTGGAAAGCAAGATTTTGAGTTTGTAAACAAGATATAGAGTTGTATTAATAGAAGCATGGATGAAGGAAAAGATTTGGGCAATTTTTGAGTTGAAGCAACTTGTGTCTTTGGCTTCAAGTACATAGTAATAAAGAGCATTAGCCTAAAAGCTGCTCAAAAGAAGAGTTTCTAGCTTGTAACAACATAAATTTTTAAGGATTTGCATCTCATTGTATCAAAATTTCTTATTAAAAATACAAATATATTTTGGTGTCTATTATCATTGTCACATAAATCTCGTCTGCTTGACCAAGAACCCTCCTGGTTTGTGGCTATTCACAAACCCCCTGATACATTGGTAACCTTGACAAGAATGCCACATTGTCAGCAAGATGGATGAATCACCCTTTTTAGCATGTACATTTGAATCTAATGATGAAGTGAAGCAATTTTTCTACACCTTCAATGCATATATGCAACAACATTAGCAATACCATTAATAGGAGCAAATGCTACAACAGATGTAGCTTCAAGCTAATGCACAATATGAAGTAGCACCTGTGAAGGCAATGGAGGTAGTAGAAAGCTAGAAGAAGCTCTTTGATGGTCACAATGTTTCAATCTATTTGAAGCTTTATGAGTCAAAGATGGAGTTCTTTGGTGTACTTGCACATATGATCAGCTAGTACTTTGTGCAGCCAGTTACTTCATCCCTAAAGCTACATATTAACGAGCTCTATGCTATGAGTCCTATTTGGCCTACCTTCAAGAAAGTATTAAAGGAAGAATATTACCTAGAAGATATTGCGATGAATACAAGGTGTAGCTTCTATGAGTGGATAGGCATGGTGCATAGATCGGATGCCGTAAGCGCACGTGGTGAGCGTCAGAAGGTCCCCAAGAACAAAAAACCTCTACTTTTTGCACACAAATCAATGTAGAAAGCTTGCATGACATGAACAAGAGACCAATTGGGTGCAATCTCCCCCCATGTCTTGTGTGAGCGCTCCACAAAGCATGTATTTTTATATATTAATCATCTTCAAGCTCAAATAATAGCCCAAATTACAAAATAGCACGCTTTTGGCTTTTGAGTTTGCTTTTGTGCCAAATAGAAATAAAGCTTGGCGCCCAAGAAGTCAGTCGTACCCAAATACAATGTCCAAATACAAATATCTAAATCGTGCGCCCATGTGCATACAAAATTAATAAATAACTATCAAGCGCTTTGATAAATAAGCGCGATAAAATATAGGCTCCATGCCTAAGGTATACACCCATCAAAATATTGACGATAACTTTGAATACATGCTATCCTCCAATGCTTTCCACTACCATCGCTGCTATCTCTACACATCAACTGAAGCATTCACAATCGTTAGTAAAATAATACAATTAAACTAACAAAAGTGAATATCTAGTAGTCTTCAGTTATATAAATAAATTAATTGGTTAGAAATCAATCCTAACCTTAATTTATCATGAGTGTGCACTCTAAATTCATAAACGTTTATTAATTAAATATGTATTTTGTAGAATCACCCGCTATGGAATCACCCATGTACACATAAAATTAACAAAACGCTCGAAAAGGATAGGCGTCCCCATCGACTTCTCGCACAAAGAATCCACTTTGTGTATGAGCCCCGGTAATAAACGTTTAAATAAAAGTTTACGGAATCCATCGTAAAACCTCACGGAATCCACCGTGAAATATGCCTCCTAGCATCATACCCCCGAGATGAGATAGCAATTGTCCTCAATTGCTATTAGCTCAATGTGGAGCTAACAAAGTGGGGAAAGCATTTAAGTCTCTAGCATGCATCCATTGGGCCTCTTCAACAGGATGATTTTAAACTTGACCAAATATCTAGAATATGTACGGCCAGTTCTAGTTGTCATAAAGTCGGTATCTATAATGGTTTCAGGCTCAAGGATTTACTTTAAATGCATTGTCATTGATTTTGTGTATAATCTTGAATGGTCCATAGAATCTAGGTGTTAATTTCACTACTGGGTGTTTATCTACACTTTATAATCTACGTTTTTCTATGCTAACCAAACATAATCATCAACTTTGAAATTCATAGCTTGTCTTTTCTTATTTGCTTGTTTTGTATATGATTGCTGGGCTTTGGCAATCATGTCTTTAACTTCATAAAAAGTAGTAGCATGCATGTTAGCAATATCATCAGCAGTCTGAATTTTGTTTGATAATGATACAACAGGTGTAGACAATCTATATCCATAAATAACTTCAAATGGTGCTTTCTTTGTAGCTATATGTGGTGTATTGTTATATGCAAATTAAAGTAAATGTAGATGTGTATCCCATGTGTGTGGTTTTGAAATAGTGTAAGTACGTAAAAGATCTAAAATAGTACTGTTAGTAGCTTCTGTTTGACCGTTAGTTTTAGGATGAAATACATATGAAAAATCAATCTTTGTTCCAAGTTAGCAAACAAAGTAATCCAAAAATTATTACAGAATTTAAAATCACGATAAAAAATAATAACTTTTGGTAAACCATAATTAGAAAACACAGTTTTCAAAAACAATTGAGCTGCTTGAGATGTAGTTAAAGTTTTCTTGCATGGAATGAAATATGCTTGTTTACTAAACATATCTACAACAGTCCAAATCATATCATGGTTAGCTTTAGTGTTAGGTAAACCGGTGATAAAATCCATAGAAATCTGCTCCCATGGTCGTGATGGAATAGATAATGGCATTAGTAAACCATATTGTTTACCATGGTGTCTTTTAACTCGTTGACAAACTAAACATTCAGATACAAAGTTAGATACATCAGTGTCCATATGTGGCCAATAAAAATCTTCAGTCAATGTACGCAAAGTAGATATAATTCCTCTATGACCTTGATATGGAGGACAATGAATCTCATTCAAGACAAAAGATCTAAATGGAACAGTCACACACACTCTTTTTTCATAAAACATGAATCCATTATTGTAAGACAGTGAATCAATAGGAATCCAATTATTTGCAACTAATTTATTCCAATCCGCATGAAAAGTAATATCCTGATGATAAGTATCTTTCAAAGGTAATGCAAGTAATGAAAAATTTCTTATAGACTTTCTGTAAAAACTAGCAAGACCTAGAAAAGAATGTAACTCATGCACATTTTTTGGTATGGGCCAATTCAAAATTGCTTCTATCTTTTTAGGGTCAACCTTAATACCTTTTGATAAAACAATGTGTCCTAGATATTCAATTTTTATTTGAAAGAATTCACTCTTTTTTGGATTAGCATACAATTGATTGTCTTTTAACAACTTGAAAACTAAAGACAGATGTTCATAATGCTCATTCTCATTTTTACTGAATACTAATATATCATGAAAGAATACTATGACACAATGTTGATATTTTAGAAATATGCGATTCATCATTCGACTAAATGTAGGTGGTGCATTAGTTAGACCAAAAGGCATCACTAGAAATTCATAGTGTCCAAATTGTGTTCTAAATGCAGTTTTAAATATATCAGATTTATCCAATCTTACTTGATGATAACCAGATTTAAGATCGATCTTACTGAATATGGTAGAACCTTGTAGTTTATCCATAAGATCATCTACCCTAGAAATTGGATATCTATTCTTAACTGTAATTTTATTTAGGGCACGATAATCAATGCACATGCGATAAGTATTATTATTCTTCTTTACTAATAAGACAGGTGCACCAAATGGAGAACTACTAGGTCTAATTAATCCTCTGTTAAGCAATTCCTCTATTTGATTTTGAATTTCTTTCTGTTCAATTTGGTTATGCCTATATGGTGCTTTACATGGTGGTTGTGTACCAGTAATTAAATCTATTTTGTGATCTTCAGGTCGTGACGGTGGTAGTCCAAGTGGTAAATCATCAGCAAAACAATCTTTAAATTGAGCAAGAAATTGTTTATGCCTAGGATGCATTTGTTTTTCTTTAGCTTGAAGTTCATTCACCCAAATTAAATAAGTTTTACTACTTTTACGTAATGCACGTTTAGCCTGAGTATGAGTAAGCAGTGAAAATTTATTGGAGGCATGCATACCATGCAATGTGATTTGTTTTCCTTGAAAATAAATTTTATTTGAATGCGTAGAATAATCTATGTCACGATTATATTGATGACGCCAAGGCATACCTAAGATAATATCACTAGACTGCAAAGGTACAACTAGGAAATTTCTACGTTCAGTATATTCACCAATTTTAATTTCTAAGTTATGCACCTCTTGTGTTCCATTATATCTCGTGCCTAGGAATGCTGCTTTAATGTGATAGTGTGTAGAAACAGTTTGTAAATTCAATTCTTTCACTAACTTTGCAGAAATAAAATCATGTGTGCTACCGTCATCATGCAAAATAGTATTTTATTTACCATGCACTAAACATTTCATTGTCACCAAAGAATGTGGAGTTGGCATACTTGGCAAAGTATCCGAAGTATTACCAATGTCGTCATCATCTTCCGTAAAGTCAGGCATTTCCTCACGTTCTTCTTCTTCCAATGCTCCAAGATAATTGATATGGATAGGTGGCTTTTTTGATTGATAGTTGGTTGTTAGATGTCCAGGTTGATGGCATTTGTAACAAACTATAGGTTTGGCTTTAGATACATTGTTGGTAATGGCAGGAAGTTCAGGAATATTGGGATTTGGCTATGAGGATGGCTTAGGGTTTGGATTGGTGTTTGATGGCAAAGCAGGTGGTCATGTCCAAGACTTACGGAATGAAGATGGAAGAAAACGACTTTAATTGAATCTTCTAAAATTTGAATTGAATTGCTTGGAACCATAGTTACCATTAGTTTGAAATTGTTGTGGTCGCTTGTCTCTTCCACGAATCTTGTCTTCAGTGTCATGTGCCAAGGAAATCGCATCTTTGTAACGTGTCCACCTGTTATTTTCAGGACACTTCTTATCAGTCTATCAGAAAGTATATCTAAAAGGCTCTGTCTGGTACTCCCATGGAATGTTACGGGGTTTGCGATCTAGGACTCTCTGTGTCTGCCACGTAGCGGAAGTATTTCGGCCGTTCCCCACTTAGGACCGACCTGAATTAGGGTTTTTCCTATTGGTCATTTCCTAACGGCAACTAGTGTCGAACCCGAGAGACCTACTTTACGCAGAAACGCCAGGTTTGAAGCGGATTCACGCTGCACCTAGTTCAAAGAGAATGGGAAACGAGAGGGATGTGAAGCTCAATCTCTCTACCATAAGGTATAGTCCCATTCCGTTCCCCTAAAACATCGTAAATTGGGATCAATCATAACTCCAGGTCGACGCTTTTGTTATTCGTGTTCTTTGAAGATCTTCCTGACTGTCCATCGTGATTTGAGAAAAGTTCATGGCCAACCGGAACCACCCATCTGTAGGACGGACCTATAGCCCATCCTCCGCACTTTCCTCGGGTTGTTTTAGTTATTTAATTACCTAACATATTTAGTTGGACATGTATCAATCAGATTCTTTAATTAGCCCATTAGGCACTGGTTCTTTCACGTAATCATATCACTTGACATAGAGAAACAATGTCAAACAAGTTCCTTATTAACAGGTTATCATATTTATCTTTGAAATAAAAAAAGTCCAGCCCGTAGGCTTATCCATAATCCACCCGAAGGCTATCCAGCAATCCATAGGGATTACCAATCCAAGTTTTCGCCCATAGACTAGTATGCGTGCCTCAAGATCCAATCCCAAGTCACGTTAGCCTCTTGTGTAGGGCCCGAAGTGAGGGATTTACGGTCAAATCCCCCTCTGGCACCCAAGCATCCTCCTCTCCAAGTAGCGCTCAATGGAGAGACCTCTCGCGGCAGGTTCGGTCCACTTTTCCGGCGCAATTAACAACCCCCTTGGTTAGGGTCAAGCAGGCAGTCAGGGGTAACTAAAGTTGCCTCTCCCTTTAGGCCTTCAACTTGAAGTATTAGATATCCATTTATCTTTTAATTCATGATCAAACAAAGCCAAATAGTGCTAAACAAGTAATCTTTTACTAATAATCTTCATATAACTTGCAAGCCAAACAATGCTAATCAAACAAATTCCAACTAATCTTCATATAACTTGCAAACAAAATTCATGCTAAACAAGTAACCTTTTACTAATAATTTATGCAGTTGACAAATGATAATTGCCTAGAGTTATGCATCATAAGAATCATTTCATGCCTTGCACTTTCCTAAGGATTCCTAACACTTCCCATGATGATTCATTGCGAAGAAGATATGGCTTAATAATACGATATGCAATTTATACTTCCATGTTTAAACGAAGTATACTATTTTAATTCCATTTTATAACAATGGACATTAATCTAATTTTAATTCATTGCAATGCATAAAGCTATTTGCTAGAAATGCATATCAATCTTTTTTGCCTACTTTATTTTGTTTATTTTATTAGAAATACTAATGACTGAATTCCTCTGTCGTGAGTTATTTTTTTCCAAAGCATTTAAGATGAAAATGCATCCTATTTCCAACAATTAACATTGCACGATTGAATTATAACAATACCAATTAAAAATTAGGAAGGAAAACCTGGACTTGGGGTAAGATGTCCATGTGGATGCTAGGAGATGATCCTCCTGTAGTTGCGCCGTGGTTAAGCCTTTGGGGGAGGGGGGGGAAGGCCCTAAGGGAGCCCTTAGAGAGGAATTGTAAGATGGGGGTAGTCTCAAAAGGCGACAGGAAGGGGGGGCTTAAGTGTTCAGATTCAAAGAGGCAGATAGATGACAGACAGAGTGAAGCAACCCGCTTCCTCTCTCACACTCTATTATTTATACCACACTCAATAGTGAAAGATACAACCTACGGTCATAAGACCATTCACACCAAAGGCACCGACTTATTTAATGTATCTAACTACTATGGCTAGACTAGCTGTGTCCAGCTCATGTCGGTCAACACACACTAAATGAGCTTGATATTCTAACACTCCCCCTCAAGCTCAAGACAGCATATGTACTCCAAGTAGCTGTCTAAAACCACAGAACTTATCTTTACCCAGAGACTTGGTAAAGATATCTGCTACCTGCTCATCAGTCCTCACATGCATAAGATCAA
Organism: Lygodium microphyllum; assembly: GCF_053477565.2. NCBI lineage: Eukaryota > Viridiplantae > Streptophyta > Polypodiopsida > Schizaeales > Lygodiaceae > Lygodium > Lygodium microphyllum. The sequence goes on along the minus strand of NC_141145.1, from coordinate 96,047,981 downwards.
CCTTTCCTACAAGGACCATCTCACGAATAAAGTGGTAGTGTACCTCTATGTGTTTTGTCCTAGCATGGTAAACTGGATTCATGGCCAGGAGTACACTACTCAGATTATCACATAACAGTTTCACTGGAGCATCAACCTGAATATCCAAGTCAGCCATAAGCTTGAGCAGCCAAGCAATCTCACATGCTGCCAATGCAGCCCCCCTGTACTCTGCCTCAGTACTAGATAAAGCAACCGTAGGCTGCTTCTTGCTGCTCCAACTGATCATGCCGCTACCAAAGCCAAAGGCATAGCCACTCGTAGATCGTCTGTCAGTTGAGCATCCTGCCCAATCTGCATCTGTGTATCCAATCAGTATCAAGGGCTTATCTCTGACGTAGAACAGCCCATAGTCTACAGTGGACTTAACATACCTCATGATGCGTCTAACTGCATCCAAGTGCGGCTTTCTCGGCTTTTGCATAAACTGGCTTATAAGCCCTACTGCATAGCTCAAGTCAGGCCTAGTGATGGTCAAGTAAATCAGACTGCCGACCATCTGCCTGTACATAGTCACATCTTCTACTTCAGCCCCAGTGTTCATGTCTAGCTTTACATTCTGGTCCAGAGGTGTATCCAGTGGTTTGCATTTAGCCATGCCATACTTCTTAAGCATTTCCATGGCATAGTGCTTCTGCATCAGCCATAAGCCATTTTCAGCTGGTACGACCTCAATACCCAAGAAATACTTCAGATCTCCCAGATCTTTCATGTCAAATTCAGATTTCAGCATCTTCATAGCATGCTGAATTCCCATGTCATCATTTCCAGTGATTATCAAGTCATCAACATATATGACCAGCACTACCAAGCCACTGTCAGTCTTCTTTGTAAACAGGCTGTGATCAGCCCTGCCAACAACAAATCCAAGACTCTGCAAGTAACTGCTGATCCTAGCATGCCAGGCTCTCGGAGCCTGCTTCAGCCCATACAGTGCCTTTTTCAGCCTGCACACATAATGCTGAAAATCAGGGTGCTCATACCCTTCCGGCTGAACCATGTATACAACCTCTGTTAAATCACCATTGAGGAATGCATTCTTAACATCCATCTGCTGCAATTTCCAGCCTTTTGCAGCAGCCAAGGCAATAACAGTTCGTATGGTTGCCATTTTTGCAACCGGGCTGAATGTTTCATCATAATCCAAGCCATACTGCTGAGCATATCCTTTAGCGACCAGCCTTGCTTTGTACCTTTCTACACTGCCATCAGACTTACATTTGATTTTATACACCCATTTGCAGCCAATAGGCTTTTTCCCTTCAGGCAGTGGTACCAAATCCCAAGTCTGATTTTCAGCCAAGGCTTTCATCTCTTCGTCCATAGCCATGCACCAGTTTTCATCCTTTGCAGCTTCAGCATAAGTACCTGGTTCTTTGATCTCCATCACTTTTGTCATGTATGCATAATGCTTTGCAGAATAACCAGAGTACGTCAACCTGTCAACAGGGTATCTGACCCTCTGCGATCGTCTAGGCTGTGGTGCACTACTCGATTCACCTCTCTCATGAGGCGGAATGTACCTGTTCTGCCTCGTGCCAGGCGTATAGACAGTCGGAATACCAAGTTCGCTGTCTAAAGTATCACTAGACTCATAGCCCGAAGTCATTCTGCCAGGTGTCATCATACCATCCTCACTAACTTTCTCTTTTCCTTTGCTGTCCAAGACATCATGTCTCCCCCTCACTGACATACCCGTGTCAGTGGACGGTGAGCTCCTCAATCTCCCTGTCCATGGGGATACTGTCTGACTGATAGGGCCTGTCATAGCAGTGCTCTGCTGCATATCAACTGTAGAGACATGAGTGGAAGGCAGATCGGATGGCACTGCAACTGGTGAGACATACCACGAGCCCAGCTCATCAAAGATGACATCCCTGCTTACCAAAGTCTCCCTGGTAGAGGGATCATAACATTTGTATGCCTTCTTCTCCTACGAGTATCCAATGAACACACTCTTATGCGCTTTGGGATCCAGCTTTTTCCTCTTCTCATCTGGAATGTGCACATAAGCAAGACAGCCAAAGACCTTCATGTGTCTTACATCCGGCTTATAGCCATAGAGCCTCTCAAACGGTGTCATGTCATGAATGCCTGCAGTGGGAGTCCTGTTCAGAATATATGCGGCTGTCACAACAGCCTCTGCCCAATAGTAAAGCGGCATATGCTTCTCATTCATCATGGCCCTGGCAGCTTCCATTAGAACCCTGTTCTTCCTTTCAGCTACTCCGTTTTGCTGCGGAGTGTAGCTGCAGGTTAGCTGCCTACGAATGCCATTTTCAGCCAAAAAATCAGCAAATTCATTGGAGACATACTCCTCACCGCTATCAGATCTCAAGCAAGAGATGTAACACTCAAATTCCTTCTCAACCTGTGCCTTAAATTTCTGAAAAACAGCAAAGACCTCATCTTTTGTTTTCAATATGTAAAGCCAGGTATATCGACTGTAGTCATCAATGAAGGATACATAGTATCTGGAACCCCCCATAGATGCATTATGAGCTGGTCCCCAAACATCAGAGTGCACTAACTGCAGTGGTCGTGTACTCTGTCTTACATGCCTGACAAACGGCAATCGTGACTGCTTACCAAATTGGCAAGCCTCGCAGACATGACCAATATCTGAATATTGGAATCTAGGTAGCCCTGTTACCAGCTGCTTCTTCTGCATGGTCTGCAGCCTCTGCAAATTGACATGCCCCACTCTCTTGTGCCAAATCTCTAAGTCCCTGATAGTGCCAGAACCCTGAGCAAACATAGCGGAATTCAGCTCTGGCAGTGTAGCATCAAGAGTGAACATTCTTCCATTTCTGTGGCCTTTCGCGATCAACTTGCATCCATTGCCAAACTCTTCAATAAAGCAGCCATGCTTATTGAAGCGAACCTGCAAGTTCTGCTCTGTCATTTGACCCACAGACAATAGGTTCTTCGTAATCGAAGGAACATGCAAAACATCATGAAGATTCTTCTTCCTGCCATCATGTACAACCAGAGGCACTTTGCCTTTATGCTCAATGCTATGCTGCGTGTCATCACCTGTGCATACATAGCCATGCTTTTCAGCCACCATATCCGTGAACCAATCACCATGAGGGGTCATGTGATTCGACGCCCCCGAGTCAATGTACCACACTACATCATCAGATGATTTTTGAGCAGCCTTATCTTTGACATATTGCATGGCAAACAGTCTATCACCAGAGTCATCTGCCTGACTGGACGTAGCATAATGTCCATGCTGCTTGCCCTTCTGATTTCCCTGCTTCTTCCAGCAATCCTTTGCAATATGCCCATACTTTCCGCAGTAGTGACAATCCTTGTCCTTATTTGGATTGTCTGACTGACGCTGCTGCTGCCATGAGCCTCTGCCACGGGAGTTCGATCTCCCCCTACCTCGAAAGCTGCCACTATCTCTTGCATTTGATGACTGCTGATTGCTATTACTATAGGATGCATTCTGCTGGCCTCCTCTGCCAGATCCATAGCCTCTACCACGGCTACCACGACCACGCTGATTCGAATAAAAAACTGCATCCTTATTCTTAGAGCTGCTTGACCCTGTAGCTAAGCCAAGCTTCACCTCTTCATGAATCAATAATGCAACCAGCTCATTAAAATCAGGCATCTCAGCCCGCACAGATACTGAAGTGTCAAAAGACTTATACTCCGGACCCAAGCCATTTAAGGTCACTGCAACCATATCCTCATCTTCTACCTGTGAGCCAACAGATGCGAGCTGATCTGCTAAGGTTTTAATCTCCGTGACATAGTCCTGTATGGATCTGTTCTTCCTCTCTATGTTGTTGAATTTTTGCTTCAGTTGTATCTTCCTGGCACTTGTAGTTGTGCCATAGTACCTGACCAATATGTTCCATGCATCTGCTGGGGATTTACAGTTCATGATCTGCATCACCATAGCATCCGATATACATAATGACAGCCAATGTAAAACTCTGCGAGCTCTTTCCGTCCAAGCTCGATGTGCTCGTCTTTGATCAGCTGTAGGATTCCTATCTGGAACTTCAGGTTCAGCCTCAACACCTGTCACTAAGTCCCAGTATCCTTTGCCTATCAAAAAGTTCTCCATGCGGAACTTCCATATTGCATAGTTGTTGCTATCAAGCTTTTCTCCCACAATCTGGGTTACATTATCAGTTCTATCGGCATTTGCCATGTTGCAGACCTTGCCTGACTACCTGCAAACCAAGATTTTCTTAACAGTTCAACTTCAGCCCGAAACTGTTTATGACAGTTTTCTGCAATTAATTGCAGTAAAAAAACCAGAGTATTTCAGCCCACTGACACCCCAAAGCAACCCACAAACAAGTGGTCTCAACTGTAGATATAACTGTCAATACATAAGCTATGTGTTTGCTTCAGCTTAAGCTTATGTAACCTCACTGCCAGGGTACATACATGCAGTCTGAAAACTGTAAACTGTGAGTAACCAGCAGCAATTTCAAGTCCAAAACTGAGTGTGTCAACAAATTCAGTTTCAGGTTGCAGTCAACCAGAATTCAGCATACCAAGCTCCAAGCAGCTCCAAAATTGTAATTAGCCAGGACAGTGTAACTGCATTTACTTCAGCTTCAAAATTCAGTTTTCAATGATGCTCATTGCTTGCTTCAATTCTCCATGCATTATCATGTATAGGCCAGTTCATATAGATGATGGAACCCCCAAGATGACCTGTATTGCTTCAGTAATGCACAGTACTTGTCATTGACTGTGTATGACAGTTTTCAGCTTGTCATTGATTTTCAGATCTGAGTATTCTGTCATTGGCTGTGTATGACAGTTTTCAGCCTATCATTGATTTTCAGATCTGAGTATTCTGTCATTGACTGTGTATGACAGTTTTCAGATTTTCAGATCTGAGTATTCTGTCATTGACTGTGTATGACAGTTTTCAGCCTATCATTGATTTTCAGATCTGAGTATTCTGTCATTGACTGTGTATGACAGTTTTCAGATTTTCAGATCTGAGTATTCTGTCATTGACTGTGTATGACAGTTTTCAGATTTTCAAATCTGAGTATTCTGTCATTGACTATGTATGACAGTTTTCAGATTTTCAGATCTGAGTATTCTGAGCAAGAGATCTCAGCTCCAAGACATTTGATCCAATGTATACATGCTTTGACACATTCTTGTGCTCCAAAGATGCTTTCTGAGTGTAGTACAAGGCTCCTGTGTGTCAGTAATGACTGAATGCATGCTGTCCATTCATGTTTATAGCAGTTCAGAAATGATTACAGGTCTGTGTCTGTCACTCCAGCTCATAACAGAGCTCCCACACAAGCATTTACTCCTTGCACACTTCAAATACCTTCAATAGTGAGCATACATGCTCTATGAACCTTGTCCAGGTGCCCCACTGAAGATTGACAGGTTGCTATTCGCTCAGATTAGCAAGCGCAGATTTTCAGATACAGGTTGCTATCCATTCAGATCAGCAGGCGCAGATTTTTAGATACAGGTTGCTGTCCATTCAGGAGGCAGTCCACGATTTTCAGACACAGGTTGCAGTCCACGATTTCAGGACACAGATTTCAGGAGGCAGTCCACGATTTTCAGACACAGGTTTCAGGAGGCAGTCCACGATTTTTCCTGATTCCTTACTTCCATCTCCTTTGCACTGCAAGTTGTCATGCCCATTCTCCCACAGCCTCATGGATGAAGCTCTGATACCATGTTCAGATTCAAAGAGGCAGATAGATGACAGACAGAGTGAAGCAACCCGCTTCCTCTCTCACACTCTATTATTTATACCACACTCAATAGTGAAAGATACAACCTACGGTCATAAGACCATTCACACCAAAGGCACCGACTTATTTAATGTATCTAACTACTATGGCTAGACTAGCTGTGTCCAGCTCATGTCGGTCAACACACACTAAATGAGCTTGATATTCTAACATTAAGAAGCCCCCCTTGGAAGCTTGTAAGGCCTTCCAGAAGCCTTACAAGGCCATGTGGGGAGGGGGGGGGGAGGATAACTCCCCAGCCAATTAGGACGGCTGGGAGGTGGCGTATGGCTTCGGGCGACAGTGCAGAGAGCCTTCCTCACCCTCTCACGGCAGCAGCAACGCGTTGAGGACGTCAATCTCCCTCTTTCTCACGACTCAGAGTCTCGGCTCCTTCCCTTATGGCATTAATGGCAGCGTCTCTCCCTTCACGATTCCTACCATAGGGCCTTCTCTCTCCCACTATGTAGTATCACCGTAGTATATCCGCGTACAGCGTCGTCCCCTTCGATATATATAGGGGAGGGGATAAGATTCTCCCCTCCTCCCCACGCATCGATGGGCATGTATGCTAGCCTAGACAGGCTCCAGCAAGGAGCTTGCCTACCATACTATTCCCCTCTTCCTCCAGCCGACAGTCGGCTGGAGGAGAGGGGAATAATTTTTTTTTAAATTTTTGATTTTATCAACTAAATTATGTGAATCCATTTTGTTGAGGCAGTTCACGCGTGCCTTCGGGATATTACATTCTCTCCCCCCTTGGAGGAATCGAGATGTCCTCATCTCGAGATAAACTAGGGATATTGATGATTGAGAGTGCTTTCATCTATCCAAGTGGCATCCTCTTTGGAATAATATTTCCACTAGACAAGGCATTCTCTCAAGGTTTTGGATCTCAGTTGTCTCTCCCTAACATCTAAGATCCTGTCAGGCCTTAGTTCAAGGACTCCTTGACTAGGCATTACAACTTGTTGGTCATCAAGTACATGGTTAGGATTAGGTACATACTTCTTCAATAGGCTGATATGGAATACATTATGAACCTTTAGGTTCTCAGGGAGTTGCAGTCTATAAGCATTAGGTCCTAGGCACTTGAGGATCTTGTATGGTCCACAATACCTTGGACTTAGGTTCTTGCAATCACCTAAGGATAGGGAACTCTTCTTAGGGCGTACGCGAATGAAGACCATGTCCCCTTCTTCGAAGATTCTATCTTGACGCTTCAAATCCGCATATGCCTTCTGTCTATCCTTGGCAGCTTGGATGTCTTGTCTTATTGACTTTATTTGGTCATCCATCTCTTCCAACATCTGCTTTGAAGCTTCAATCCTCAAGGTTGGATGTGAGAAGTTTAGGGGACTTCGACAATCATGACCATACAATGCTTGAAAAGGGGTCATCTGAATGCTTTGTTGGTAAGAAGCATTGTAGGCAAATTCAATTAAAGGCAAGTATTGAATCCACCTTTTCCGCTCACGATAGCAATATGCCCTAAGCATATACTCGATGATTTGATTGACTCGCTCTGTTTGGCCATCCATTTTGGGATGGTAAGGTGTGCTAAAGCAGAGTTGAGTCCCAATGGCTTCAAAGATAGCTCTCCAGAAGTGTGATGTGAAGAGAGAATCACGATCACTAATGATTCTTCTTGATAGCCCATGTAGCTTCAATATCTCCTTGATAAACAATCTTGCAATGTCCGAGGCTTCATAGTTGGTCTTTACTGGAATAAGGTGTGCAACCTTAGTCAGCATGTCAACCACAACCATGATGGAGTTGTATCCTCCGTTGGTGCGCAGATCGGACGCAGATAGCTCACGTGGTGAATCCCGGAAGGTCCCCAAGAACAAAGTACTCTACTTTTTAGCACCAAAACCCATGTAAAAGCAAGCACGACAAGAGGCAAGAGACAAATTGGGTTCAATCTCCCCCATGCCTTGTGTGAGCGCTTCACAAAGCATGTATTTAATGTATATTTCCAATCTTCATGCTCAATAATAGCCCAATTACAAAAATATGACAAGCTTTTAGCTTTTGAGTTTGCTTTCTACCAAAAATAGGAAAATAAAGCTAATGGACGGTGCCCATAGAGTCTGGCACGCCCAATCTCAATGTCCAAATAGAAATAACATATCCAGGCGCATAAGCGCATACAAAATAATAATAAATAATCGATGTCTCTATAGACATAACAAAATATAGGCGTGGCGCCTATCAAAATATAGTCCAAAGGTCGAAAACCCGCTAGACTCCAATGCTTTCCTCCGCCACTGCTGCTATCTCTACACATCAACTGAAGCATTCACAATCGTTAGTAAAATAACACAATTAAACCGACAAAAGTGAATACCTAGCAGTCTTCAGCTACATAAATAAATCAACTGGTTAGAAATAAATCCTAACCTTAATTTATTACGAGTGCGCACTCTAAACTCATAAACGTTTATTAATTTAATATGCATTTTGCGGAATCACCCGCTATGGAATCACCCATGTACACATTAAATTAATTAAACGCCCGAAAAGGACAGGCGTCCCCATCAACTTCTCGCACAAAGAATCCTCTTTGCGTATGAGCCCCGGTCATCTAAGTTTACGGAATCCACCGTAAAACCTCACGGAATCCACCGTGGAATATGCCTCCTGGCATCATACCCCCGGGGTGGGATAGCAATTGACCTCAATTGCTATTAGCTCAATGTGGAGCTAACAGAGTGGGGAAAGCATTTAAGTCTCTAGCGTGCATCCATTGTGCTTCCTCTACAGGATGGTTCTTAAATTTGACTAGATATCTAGAATACCTTCGGCCAGTTCTAGTGGTCATGTAGTCAGTGTCTATGATGGCTTCTGGTTCAAGTATTTCAGTCTCTTCTTCTAGTAAAGGTGGGTTTTCATAGACAGGGTGGATAGGTAATTGTCCTCTAAATGGTCTCAATAAACTAATATGAAATGTATTATGAATTTTCCAATGAGATGGCAGTTCTAACTTGAATGCATTGTCATTAATTTTATGAATGATTCTAAATGGTCCGTAGAATCTAGGAGCTAACTTGACAACTGGATGTCTATCTACACTTTGCAGTCTACGCTTTTCTATTCTAAGCCAAACATAATCATCAACTTTGAAATTCATGGCTTGTCTTTTCTTGTTGGCTTGTTTGGTATATGATTGTTGGGCTTTAGCAATCATATCCTTTACCTCATCAAAAATAGTGTTATGCATAACAGCAATGTCATCGGCACTTTGTATTCTATTAGACAAAGAGGCAACAGGTGTAGATAATCTATATCCATAAATAACTTCAAAAGGTGCTTTCTTTGTAGATGTGTGCGGTGTATTGTTATATGCAAACTGTAATAAGTGTAAATGAGTATCCCATGTCTGAGGTTTAGAGATAGTGTATGCACGTAAAAGATCTAGAATGGTGCTATTTGTGGCTTCTGTTTGTCCATTTGTTTCTGGATGAAATGCAGATGAGAAATCAATCTTTGTGCCTAAATTTGCAAACAGTGTAATCCAAAAATTATTACAAAATCGAGAATCTCTATCTGAAATAATCACTTTCGGCAATCCATGGTTAGTAAAAACAGTTTTCAAAAATAACTGTGCTGCTTGTGATGCTGTTAAAGTTTTCTTACATGCAATGAAATATGCTTGCTTACTAAATCTATCTACAATTGTCCAAATCATGTCATGGTTAGATTTAGTATTTGGTAAGCAAGTAATGAAATCCATAGATATATGTTCCCAAGGTTTAGATGGAATAGATAAAGGCATTAATAACCCATACTGTTTACCATGATGTCTTTTTATTCTTTGACAAATCAAACATTCAGAGACAAAATTAGATACATCTGCATCCATATGCGGCCAATAAAAATCTTCAGTTAATATGCGTAATGTAGAGATGATACCTCTATGACCTTGATATGGGGGACAATGAATTTCATTTAAAACAAAAGATCGGAATGGAATAGTAATACACAATCTCTTTTCAAAGAACATGAATTCATCATTATATGACAATGAATCAACAGGAATGAAATTATTTTGAACTAATTTTTGCCAATCAGAATGAAAAGTAATGTCCTGGTGATATGTGTCTTTCATAGCAATCAAAGAATCAAAAGATATGATAGAAATGTTATGTATTGCAGGTCTTCTACTTAATGCATCGGCAACTACATTTTCTTTTCCAGGTTGGTATTGAATGATAGGATGGAAACTTTGAATACATGAAGCCCATTTGATATGACGGTCAGAAATTTGGGGTTGGCTAAGTAGATGTCTAATGCTTTGCTGGTCAGTCTTTATCATAAATTCTGAACCCATTAAATAATGCTTCCATTGTTTTAATGCTTGTACAACTGCTAAGAGTTCCTTGTCATAAGTGGAATATTTGAGCTCAGAGGGTTTCAATTTAGAACTAGAATATGCTATTGGATGGTTGTCTTGCATTAGCACGGCTCCTATTCCTGATCCGCTAGCATCGGTCACAACTAGAAAGAATGGTCTGTTAAAGTCAGGCAATTGTAGAACAGGGGCATTGGTTAATGCACGTTTGAGTAAATCAAAGGATTTCTGCTGGTTTTCAGTCCATTGATAAACAATGCCTTTCTTAAGAAGTTTGGTCAATGGTAAAGCAAGTAATGAGAAATTACGTACAAACTTCCTATAGAAACTAGCAAGACCAAGGAATGAGCGTAATTCATGTACATTTTTAGGAATAGGCCAATGCAATATTGCATCAATTTTCTTAGGATCAACTTTAATTCCTTCTTTTGATACAATATGACCTAGATATTCTATTTCGGTCTTAAAGAATTCACTCTTGTCAGGATTTGCAAACAATTGATTTTCTTTCAGTAATTGAAAAACTAATGATAAATGCTCATAATGCTCTTTTTCACTTTGACTGAACACTAAAATATCATCAAAGAAAACAATCACACAATATTGATATTTCAGAAAAATACGGTTCATCATTCTACTGAAAGTAGCAGGTGCATTAGTTAATCCGAATGGCATAACTAAGAATTCGTAATGGCCAAACTGTGTCCTGAATGCAGTCTTAAATATGTCGGATCTATCTAGCCTCACCTGATGATATCCAGACTTAAGGTCAATTTTACTAAATATAGAAGATCCTTGCAGTTTGTCCATAAGGTCATCAACTCTAGGTATAGGATACCTATTCTTTACAGTGATCTTGTTTAATGCTCGGTAGTCAATACACATCCGATAAGTATTATTCTTTTTCTTGACTAAGAGCACAGGTGCACCGAATGGAGAACTGCTAGGTCGAATTAAGCCTCTATTTAGTAATTCTTCAACTTGACTCTGGATTTCTTTTTGCTCTATTTGATTGTGCCTATATGGGGCTTTGCAAGGTGGTTGTGTGCCAGGTATTAGGTCAATCTTATGGTCTTCTGGACGTGATGGAGGTAAACCTGGTGGTAGGTCTTCTGCAAAACAGTCCTTAAAATATGCAAGAAATTCCTTATGCTGAGGGTGCATATGAGTTTCTTTTGCGTGCAATTCATTCACCCAAATGAGATATGATTTAGTATTCTTGCGTAGTGCACGTTTTGCTTGAGTATGCGAAAGCAGTGGAAACATATGAGATGCATGCATACCAAATAATGTAATAGATTTTCCTTGAAAATTAATATTCATTGTGTGTGTGGAATAATCTATATTGGGATTATGCTGGTGTCTCCATGGCATTCCTAGAATAATGTCGTTAGACTGTAATGGGACAACTAAGAAATTTCTTCTTTCAATATATGGACCAATTTGAATTTCTAAATCTTGAACTTCTTGTGTGCCATTGTATCTAGTGCCTAAAAATGCAGCTTTTATACGATAGTGCGTAGGTACAGTATGCAATTTCAATTCCTTTACCAATTTTGCTGAAATAAAGTCATGGGTACTACCGTCATCATGCAATATAGTTCTTTCTTTACCATGTACCATACATTTCATAGTCAACAATGAATGTAAAGTAGGCATACCTGGTAAAGTGTCGGAAGTAGTAGTAGGATCATCTTCTTCTTCAGTGAAATCCGGCATATCCTCATGCTCGTCTTCATCCATAGCTCCAAGGTAGTTGATATGTGCTGATGGCTTCTTTGAATGACAATTTGCTGCGAGATGCCCTGGCTGGTGACACTTGTAGCATACGATGGGCTTGGCTTTGGTCACATTATTTGCAATGGCTGGGAGTCTGGATATATTTGGATTTGCTTGTGGAATAGGCTTAGAATTTGGATTGACAGTGGATGGTAATGCAGGTGGTTTAGGCCAATTCTTGCGGAAAGATGGTGATGAGAAACGACCTGGATTAAACCTTCTGAAATTGGAATTGAATTGTTTAGATCCATAATTACCGTTTGCTTGGAATGGCTGTGGTCGTCGATTTCTTCCACGTAACTTATCTTCAGTGTCGTGAGCTAAGGAGATGGCGTCTTCAAGGGTAGCAGGCTTGAACATATTCACTTCAGCGTAGTAATGTCCAAGAAGTCCAGACATATACTTCCGCTTATGTGTCGTCTCTGGTACGTCTTCAAGCATGCGTAGCTGTAAGAGTGCATTCCAAAAACGCTCTGTATACTGTGGAATAGGCTCACGATCGCGCTGTTGAAGTAAATCCCATTGCTTGATAGCCTTCTCATGAAATTGCGGTGGAAGGAAATTTTGCATGAACTTCTTCTTGAAATCTTCCCATGTAGCAGGACATTCTATGCTCTTGCGGACTACAGTCCACCAAAGTGATGCTCTGTCTATCAGATGATTAGTAACACACTTGATTTTATCTTTCTCGGGATAAGTTTCCTCATGGAAATAGTCATCAAACTGGCTAATGAATGATAAAACAGTCTTTCCTTCTCTTATTCCATTGAAAGTGCGAAACTTGAAACTTCGTTTACTTATCTTGGATTCCTTGCGAATGGTTTGTGCTTCAAGAGTGGCGTCAATGGTACGGCGAATCAAATCTTCAGCTTGAGGTTCTTCTTTGTCAGTGGACGCTCCTTGTAGTTTTGTCAATTGCGCTTGCAAGGCTTGCCTAGCTCTTCGCTCTTCTTCCAATTGCAACATGATAAGATCCAGCTTTTGTTCCATGGTAGGCTCGGGTAGATCGTCTTCAGCCATAGGATCATCCATATGTGGGGTAGTCATCCTGTAAAACTCAACAAACCTTTCTCACTCAAAATCAGTTAGCGGGATGAGCGTAGCTCAAATTTGGGGTTACAAGGCTATGTATTTTTGGGTATTTTCTTCTTCAATTTTCAGAAATTCTGCAATATTTCTGTCTCCGTTTGCTGAAAGTACTTCAACGAACTTGTAGATAGGTAGAACAGGTTGCTGCGAACAACTTTCCAGTTCAGAGTTTTTGCATACGAATAAGTCTTCTATGAGTTTTAAGCACTAGTCAGTTCTGATTTAGTCTGACTTGCAGAGTTGCAGACTTAGCAGACTTGCAGAGTTGTTGACTTGCTGGACTTAGGCTGACTTGCAGAACTTGCAGTACTTGATTCCAAGTGACTTACTAAACTTGACTTCTGGAGTGCGAGACCCGGAGTATTTTGACTTCTCTGCCCTGTACAACTTGTAAGAAGCCTTAAGCTTAAGTAGTTAAGCTTAAGCTTAAGTGCTTAAGGCTTAAGGAGGACTAGCAGAGGCCGCCGTTTTTGATCGTGAGGGGGGGGGGGGCGTTTTTTGGCCGCGCGTGAAATTCGGAGGCGTCCTCTTGCAGCTCGACTTGATGATTGTGAAGCTTTATAAGCTTCTTAAGCTTAAGATTAAGCTTTAAGGTAATAATAAACTTGTTTATGAAGAGATCTTATCTCTATTTGCAACGACTTGATGAAGAGAATGGATGAGTGGTCCTCCGCCGACAGAGCCTGGTCCTTCGCGATCTGACAGTGGAAACAGGGGTTCTTGATCGCCAGAAGTTTGACTGTATCGACGGTTCGCGACGAGATTGACTGTAGAGGCCGTTTGTTCCTGGAGCTCCGCCTTCGCCCGAGATTGGTAGCGATTGGAAGCTCTTGATCTCTGCTCCGCTCTGATACCACTGGTGCGCAGATCGGACGCAGATAGCTCACGTGGTGAATCCCGGAAGGTCCCCAAGAACAAAGTACTCTACTTTTTAGCACAAAAACCCATGTAAAAGCAAGCACGACAAGAGGCAAGAGACAAATTGGGTTCAATCTCCCCCATGCCTTGTGTGAGCGCTTCACAAAGCATGTATTTAATGTATATTTCCAATCTTCATGCTCAATAATAGCCCAATTACAAAAATATGACAAGCTTTTAGCTTTTGAGTTTGCTTTCTACCAAAAATAGGAAAATAAAGCTAATGGACGGTGCCCATAGAGTCTAGCACGCCCAATCTCAATGTCCAAATAGAAATAACATATCCAGGCGCATAAGCGCATACAAAATAATAATAAATAATCGATGTCTCTATAGACATAACAAAATATAGGCGTGGCGCCTATCAAAATATAGTCCAAAGGTCGAAAACCCGCTAGACTCCAATGCTTTCCTCCGCCACTGCTGCTATCTCTACACATCAACTGAAGCATTCACAATCGTTAGTAAAATAACACAATTAAACCGACAAAAGTGAATACCTAGCAGTCTTCAGCTACATAAATAAATCAACTGGTTAGAAATAAATCCTAACCTTAATTTATTACGAGTGCGCACTCTAAACTCATAAACGTTTATTAATTTAATATGCATTTTGCGGAATCACCCGCTATGGAATCACCCATGTACACACTAAATTAATGAAACGCCCGAAAAGGACAGGCGTCCCCATCAACTTCTCGCACAAAGAATCCTCTTTGCGTATGAGCCCCGGTCATCTAAGTTTACGGAATCCACCGTAAAACCTCACGGAATCCACCGTGGAATATGCCTCCTGGCATCATCCGTGGACTTGGGATAGGCCAATAACAAAATCCATATTGATGAATTCCCATTTCATTTGGGGAATGTCAAGCGGTTGCAGCTTCCCTGGCATCTTGACATGTTCGGCTTTGATACGTTGGCAGGACAAACACTCAGTGACATATTTGAGAACGTCACCTTTAAGCCTCTCCCAATGGTAGCTCTTCCTAACTGCATTGAGAGTCTTGGCACAGCCAGGATGTCCTGAGAAAGGGGAATCATGAGCTTCCCACAATATCTTCTACTTAAGTGATTGACTTGCCAGTATACACAGTCTTGTTCTATAGTAGACAAGTCCACTATTGATAGAGAATTCATGATACTTAGCCTGCAGCTTTTGGTTCTGATCCCTGATAGAAATCTCCCTTAGCATCGTTTGGTAGGTTGGATCATGGCATTCTTCCTCTCTAGCTAACTCAAGTATTGGGTTGTTTGGCATAGATACTTTTATAGCTAGGGATCTAGTTGTTGATGGGTTCTACAAGATTAGGGAATTAAGGAATGCCTTGTGACTGAGTGCATCGGCAACTACATTCTCTTTTCCTGGTCAGTACTTGATTTCAAAGTCATATTCCTCCAGCACTTCAATCCATCGACGTTGCCTCATGTTGAGCTCATTCTAGGTAAAGATCCATTTGAGACTCTTATGGTCAGTTACTAGAGTAAACTTGTTACCCAACAAGTAGTGTCTCCAAAGCTTTAGAGCATGGATGACAGCTAGCAATTCCAAATCATGGGTAGCATAATTCTTCTCATGACCCTTCAGTTTCCTTGAAGAGTAAGCTACCGGGTGACCTTCTTACATGAGCACACATCCCAAGGCAAGTGCACTAGCATCAGTTACCACCTCGAACTCCTTACTGAGGTCTGGAAGTTTCAGGATAGGTGCTGATACCAAACTCTGCTTTAACCTATCGAAGCTAGTTTGTTCGGGAGTTGACCATGCAATGGAAGTTTGCTTCTTCAGTAAGTTCATCAGAGGTGCTGCAATCAAATCATAGTTTTTGATGAAGACCCTATACCATCCTATCAATCCAAGAAAGCTGCGTATTTCTTTGACAGATGTTGGTATTGGCCATTCTAGCACATCTCAGACCTTGGTTGGGTCCACCGAGATTCCTTCTGCTGATACGATGAAACCCACATATTCAATCTGACGTTTGAAGAATGTACACTTCTTCATCTTAGCATACAGCTTATGTGCCCTCATTGTCTCAAGGACAATCCAAAGTTGGGGTTCATGATCTTCTTCCTATTTAGAATAGACTAAAGTGTCATTGAAGAAGACAAGCACGAAATCATCAAGATATGGTCTCAAGATATCCTGCATTAATATGTTGAAAGTGGCAGGTGCATTTGTAAGCCTGAATGACATAACTAGGAACTCAAAGTGCCCATATCTTGTATTGAAGGCCGTCTTGGGGATATCTTCTTCCTTGATCCTTATCTGATAGTAACCTGACCTGAGATCAATCTTGGAGAAGATCTTTGCACCCTGAAGACGATCAAGAAGCTTATCTATTCTAGGAATAGGATACTTGTTCTTGACCGTTGATTGATTCAATCCTCTGTAATCAATACATAGTCGAAGTGTTCCATCTTTCTTTTTCTGGAATAGTACTGGAGCTCCCCATGGTGAACTGCTAGGATGGATGTAACCTTGATCTGGCAATTGCTTGAGTTGCTCCTTCAACTCAATTGCTTCTGGTATGGACATTCTATAAGGTCTCTTTGCAATTGGCGCAGCTCCTGGTACTAGTTTAATCTCATGATCCACTTCTCTTTGAAGTGGGAGTTCTGTTAACTCTTCAGGAAATACATCCACAAATTCCCTTAGCCAAGAAGGTCCTTCACTAGACTCTTGCTTCTGATCTAACTTGTTGAGCTTAATTAAGTAGAAAGGTAATCCTTTTCTGACTCCTTTTATGATCCGAGATGCTTTGGCCAATTGGATTTTTGGCATTCCAGCCTCACCTTGAGTTGTGACTAATTCCCTTTCAGAGTTCCGAAAGGAAACTTGCCCCTTCCCACAATGAATGTGGGCATCGTTAGGCTTAAGCCAATCCATTCCGAGTAGACACTCATGGATACCTAAATTCGTGACTCTGAATTTGACTGAAGTCTTTTTTCCTCCCAGAAAGAATTCCACCTTAGTAGTTTGCTTGGTACAAGTAACCTCACGACCATTTGCCAATTCCACAAGCAAAATAGGTGCTTCTATTGTGGCTATTCCTAATCTTTTTGCACAAGCTGGTGAGATAAAGAAATGTGTACTTCCACAATTAATCAAGGTCTTGAAACCTTTACCTTGATAGTCCGATGGTGTCTGAATCACCGAGAACTGGCGATTCGGGCCTTTCTTGTGTAGAGCGGCATGGATTGTCACCCTTTCAAATTCTGTTTCCATGGTCGAATCTTCTTCTTCTTTGCACATTTGCCTATTGGCAACGCAGATGGTTCTTCCTCTACCTCGGGTAGCAGCTCCTTGACCACGGCCCATTCCTTGGAAAGGTGCTTGGTGATGTCCTCCTCCAAGTTTGGGACATTGCCTCTTAAAATGACCGGGCTCGTTGCAGTGGAAACAACGAAGGTTTCGGCCATTGCTTTGAGTAGAAACAAAGTTGTTGACGTTGCTAGTTCTTGCTTTCTTTCTTTGTCCCTGATTCTCACCAAGTTTTATTACCCCTTGGTCTAGCCTGCAGCTCCTGAATTATAGGGGCAGCTCGAATGAGTGCATATTGAAGATCTGATGGACGCATAAATTTGAGATGGGTATTTACTGGTGGATTTAAACCATCACAAAATTTGGATATGTCACAACTCTATAGAAACAGAATTTGTATCCTTTTTCATTAATTTGTCTATGTAATGATTTATTAAATTTATTTCCTTTGCACTAATTAGATATAAAGAAAAGTGCATTGGAGCTGGCCACTGATGAGTGGTCACAGGTTATGGTGGACCCACGCGGTGGGTTAGAGAAAAGATATTTCACACTTCCACCTATATGACCCGATTGGGCGCCTGTGACTAGAACTCACGCATATCAGGGTTAGACTCGCACACAGAAAGGATTGATGCCTTGAAGTGTGGGCTAGATCCACCAGAACAGACAGTTACAATCAACAAGATGGCATGATCATGAAATGCTTGTATAATGTGCATGTGTAGGCTGAAAGCTTGAAATGCACATTTCTTTGCATAGGAAAGTCACATGAAGATTCAGATACCATTTTTGCGATGTACACGGAAAAAGCTTTCATATGATACCCATATTGGGGGGTCCCTAAATTTTAGGAGATCCCTAAATTTTAGGAGGTCCCTAAATTTTAGGAGCCTCGAATTAGCCTAAAAATGCTAGTCCTAAAAAATAGGGATGTCATTCTCAAAATAGTAAGTTCTATACTCTGACTGTGCTTACTAAATTTGGTTGTTTCTATTCTTGACAGTATTCAACCCAAAAAGGAAGGCCATAGAGAAGAGACAAGTGTCAAGACACTTATCACACAAGTTTCCAAGTGTCCCACCACTTGTTACATCTCATGACATGTGGCTGGACACTTGTCTTGTGCTACTCCACTTTCCCCTTTTGTACTAGCTCTCCCCTCTCCTATAAATAAGAGCTCGTTTTTCTTCATTGATCATCATTTTTCTTTGCTGTAAACTCATGTACAGCACCCACAGATAGCCAGAAACTGGCCCCATCCATCCCCATCATCATCCCCCACTTCTCCATTATCAAATTCCTCCATATGCCCTCCTCTATCACTGCTGTTTATAGGACAGCAAGCCTGTAAATTCATCACAGCACCTCCTTCGCGAGCTTTTTCTTCCATTTTAGCAACAAGAAGCAAGCCCTATCCATGTACTGCTGATCAACGATGGAGAAAGGCTGATTTCCCCTTTTTCTTCTCTCATACTGTAAAGAAATCAGTTCTTATCATTGCATAATAGATAATGCATGTGTGTTTGTACATCTTTGCATGATCTTGTGAGAGTGAGAATTACCTTTTTCTCACTCTCACGTTGATTGTAACTGAGCTCTTCCCTAAGGGACTTGGGTTGAGCAGAAATACATTCCTTCGGGGGGGGTTGCCCATCTTCAACCCTCAATCTTGTCTCCATTACTTTTACATTTTCATGGCTATAATTTTGTGAGTAATTTTTATTTTTAGCTTTAAGTGTTCATTCTCTTTTATATTAAATCTTGAAAACAAGCGAATATCATAATTGTTAAGCATACTACGTTGTTCGGGGCGTTTACAGTGGTATCAGAGCTTTGGCTTGGTCCTCACCCCCAACACTGGTAGTGCTTACAACTATAAGTTTGTTTGTTTTCAGCCCTTGCATTGAGTGCTTGAGCATATATTTTTTTTTCTTTAGTCTCAATGGATCAATCGAGTGCTATCCTTCAAGCCATTCAAAGTCTTAGAGAGGAGAATCAGCAAATTCGTGAGCAACTTCTCAAACTAGAAAAAGTTGAGAATCCCAAAGAATTCAAGGAAAGAAGCCCATCTACTTCAAGGAGACAAAGCCATACCAATGAAAGGAGCCGATCAAGAAGTCCAACTACTTCTAAGAGGCAGTCCCATTCTACTTCAAGACAAAGAAAGAGATCGCGTCGAAGCTCATCCTCTTCTTCAAAGTCATCTGGCGCCTATTCTGATGGATCCTCTTCTAGTAATGAAGAGTCACACCCTTCTCGTGGAAGACCTCATCATCGTCAAAGACATCGACATTCTTCACCCTCGTCTCCATCTTCATCCCCATCAAGCACTTCATCATCTTCAACCTCAAGATCCGAACATGGACGAAGGCATAAGAAGAAGAAGAAGACTAAGTCACTATCTCAACTTGAAAAGAAGATCAAGTTCAGTATGTATGATGGTTCCCGAAATCCTGATCTTCTTCTGAAGTTTATTTGTCAATTTCAAATTTTGTATGGTCGTGACAAGTATAAAGAAAAAGAAAAGATTAAGTTTGCAGCTTTACATTTAACCGACTTAGCCCATACTTGGTGGACGGGGTTGGAATATGATCATGCTGCCCCAAAATCATGGCGGTCCTTTGTTCGCCTGATACAAAGCCAATTTCTTCCTGTTCATTTCAAAAGAGATGTAAAAATGGAATGGGATCGGCTTTGGCAAAGGAAAAATGAGTCACTTTGTGACTATACCAAGAGATTTTGGGAGCTACTTTTGAAGGTCCAACATTTCAAGAAGATCAGCAGTTCGGAAAAGCTTAGGAAGTTTCAAGGAGGTTTGCATTTTAAACTTCGTACTGCTCTTAATCATTATCATTGTTCTAGTCTCAGGGAACTCATTGACCATGCTGAGACATGGGAAATGGAGCACAATGGCAACAAATCATTCCAAAAGAATGATAAGAAGAGAGTAGCTGATGATGAGGAGTATTCAGCCCCAAATGAAGGACAAAAACAGTGGCAAAAGCAGCCATCAAATCAAAAGAAGATGAAGCCCTATGCACCTGCTAATGCTCCTCAATTTCGCTCCAATCTATACCCACAAGCAAAGCAACTTTCCGAAGAAGAAAAGCAACGCTTCATGAAAGAAGGGAAGTGCTTTAAATGTGGACAAACAGGCCACATAGCGAAGCAATGTCCAAACAAGGGACAAAGCAAGGTTTCTGACAACAAGCCTAAGTCGCCAGTGAAAATCAATGCTATCAGTGATGTAGTTGCAAACACAACTCACACTCCAGAGACACGCAAATTATTAAAAGCTTGGGGACAGTTGCAAGGTAAGCAAGCACTATTCTTGATAGATCTTGGGGCGAATGAAAATATCATTTCCTTGCAATTAGCTAAAGAGCTTGGATTAAAGAACGAAGAGATGGACACTCCGGCAGAAGTTCGCCAAGCTTTAAATGCTGATGAAGGTGACACAGTGAAGATTGTGATACCCTACATTGGCAAGCTCAAGTTTCAAATTCAAGGCTACAGTGACGAAGATACCTTCTGTATCGGAGACCTTGATGGTTGCGATGTGATTCTTGGCATGCCCTGGAATCATAGAGTAGATTCAACCATCTTCTCTCAGAAAAAGAAGGTAGAACTCACCAACAAAGGCAAGAAGTACGAGATCCAAGCAGGAGTTTCTGGAGACACCATACCTATGGTAAGCCATATGCAAGTCTCTAGAGCAATTAAGGATTGTGTTCAATGTTGTCTGCTTTATGTCACTGATGTAAAAGATAATATGAATGCTGAAAAGCAAGAGCAACTTCAGCTCTTGGAAAAGTATAAAGATTGTTTTTCGGAAGATCTTCCTTATCAGCTTCCCCCAGAAAGGCCAGAAGACCATCATATTGATATTATCCCGGGCAGTTCTCCTCCTAATATAGCACCATACCGTGTGAGCCGTCCTCAACAAGAAGAAATCAGAAAGCAAGTCGAAGACCTACTCAACCGTGGGCTAATTAGGCCAAGTAGCTCACCATTTTGTTCACCTGTTCTTCTTGTTCGAAAGAAAGATGGCACATTTAGGATGTGCATTGATTATCGAGCCCTCAACAAAATCACTGTGAAGAATCGGTTTCCTATTCCCAGAATTGACGACATTTTGGATCGTCTAGGAGGCTCAAAGGTTTTCAGCCGCATTGATCTAAAGAGTGGTTATCATCAAATTAGGGTAATACCACAAGATGTACACAAAACTGCTTTCCGCACTTCATACGGTCTTTATGAATTCTTGGTGGTTCCTTTCGGATTAACCAATGCACCAGCCACCTTTAATCGAATGATGGAGCGCATCTTTAGAGAGCATCGACAATATGTCGGTACTTTCTTTGATGATATTCTTGTCTTTAGCAAGAATGAAGAGGAGCATCATCAACACTTGGAAATTGTTCTACAATTACTACAACAAAATCAACTCTTGGTAAATGGTAAAAAGAGTGAATTTTTCATGCATAAAATAAATTACCTTGGGCATGTCATCTCTTCTGAAGGGATTCAGATGGATCCTGAAAAGATCAGGATAATCCAAGAATGGCCTCATCTTCGTGATGTACATGAGGTGCGATCGTTTCTTGGCTTATGTTCTTATTACCGCCGCTTCATCAAGCATTTTGCACATATGGCTTCTCCCCTTCATGACCTTACAAAGAAGAAGATCTCTTTCCAATGGAAGGAAAAAGAGAAGGCAGCCTTCACAAGGCTGAAAACAGCTCTTACTTCTGGACCTGTTCTTATCATTCCAGATCTGGTAAAACCATTTGTGGTGGAAGCAGATGCTTGCGGTGATTGTATTGGTGCAGTGCTAAATCAAGAAGGCCATGCCGTAGCCTTTGAAAGCCGCCGTCTAAATGATGTGGAGAAAAGGTATGACATTTATGAAAAGGAGCTCTTAGCAGTGGTTCATGCTTTAAAGATATGGAAACATTATCTTTTAGGCAATGAATTCCTTATTAAAACTGATCATCAAAGCTTGAAGTATTTCAAGACTCAAAAGCATTTGCAGGAGAAACATGCGAGATGGGAAAATTTCTTGTCTATGTTTCATTTTCAAATTATGTACACTCCAGGGAAACAAAATGTAGTTGCTGATGCACTTTCTAGAGTGCCTCGCATTGCAACTATTACAGTGGCTCATCATGAAGATTTTCAAACGATGAAGAATACTTATGATGAAGATACTGATTTTGCAGCAATTTGGTCAAATTTACAGCAAGGAGATTCTCATCCAGATTATTCCATCAAAGACGGTTACCTTCTCATGAACAATCGCCTTTGTGTCACTCTTCTTGTTCGACAAAAGGTGCTTAAAGAAAGTCATGAACCCCCTTATGCAGGGCATAGAGGGAGGGCAGCCACTCTAAGTGCAATTGAGCGCTACTTTTATTGGCCAACGTTACGAAGAGATACACATAACTTCATTGAGGCTTGTCTGGTATGCCACAAATCCAAATATGATAGGCAGAAGATTCCAGGATTGTTGCAACCTCTTCCAGTGCCCAAAGATCTATGGGAATCTATCACAATGGATTTCATCTCAGGTATTCCAAGAACACCTCAAGGTCATGATATGATTTGGGTTATAATTGATAGATTCAGCAAACAATCACATTTTATTCCATGTCATAAAACATTGAAATCCGCACAAGCTGCAAGACTTTTCATTCAACATATCTTCAGATTACATGGTATGCCTTCTGAGATCATTTCAGATAGAGACTCCAAATTCACAAGTAACTTTTGGCGTGCTTTATTTGAGAATTTGGGAACCACTTTAAAGTCTCCTCAGCTTTTCATCCTCAAACTGACGGCCAAACAGAGGTGATGAATCTCACTCTTTTGGATATGTTGAAAGCTTATGTTAGTGAACATAAGTCACAATGGGAGAAATATCTTCCATTATTGGAGTTTGCTTACAACAATACAGTGCACTCATCCACAGGAAAAGCTCCAAATGAAATAGTACAGGGTAAAGTGATTCCTCCTCCAATTATTCGCA
Source organism: Lygodium microphyllum (assembly GCF_053477565.2). NCBI lineage: Eukaryota > Viridiplantae > Streptophyta > Polypodiopsida > Schizaeales > Lygodiaceae > Lygodium > Lygodium microphyllum. The sequence continues at coordinate 96,024,756 of NC_141145.1, read as the reverse complement.
CTAAAGATAAGATTTTTGCTGCTGATGAGTTTGCTTCAGATTTAAAAACCACAATGGATCAAGTTCGAGCCACTATCAAAGTTTCCCAAGAGCGACAAAAGAAGCAAGCAGATAAACGAAGAAGACCTTTGGCTTTTGAAAAAGGTCAATATGTCTTGCTAAAGTTTGATAAAAGCAGGCTCAAACAAGGTTCTGGTCAAAATTCATCTTTTCCAAAGCTCTCCAGTAGATACTTTGGACCCTTCAAAGTGATTGAGAAAATAAATGAAGTTTCTTATCGACTTGAGCTTCCTGCTCATTGGAAAATACACAATGCTTTTCATGTAAGTTTGCTAAAACCTTACATAGGACCAGAACCAAAGGAACCCATTACTGAAGATCCCCCAGAAGTTGAAGAAATAGAGCAACTCTTGGAACCTGAAAAGATTTTGTTTCTCAAGGATCGAACCACGAGAAGTGGCCTTGTGACACGAAAATTCTTACTAAAATTCAAAAATCTACCCACAACAGATGCACAGTGGGTAGATGAAAAATTCATGAAGGATTACCCAAATATTCTACAGCAATATCAAGAAGCTTTTCAGCTGAGGACAGCTGAATAAAAGCCAGAGGGCTGTCACAACTCTATAGAAACAGAATTTGTATCCTTTTTCATTAATTTGTCTATGTAATGATTTATTAAATTTATTTCCTTTGCACTAATTAGATATAAAGAAAAGTGCATTGGAGCTGGCCACTGATGAGTGGTCACAGGTTATGGTGGACCCACGCGGTGGGTTAGAGAAAAGATAGTTCACACTTCCACCTATATGACCCGATTGGGCGCCTGTGACTAGAACTCACGCATATCAGGGTTAGACTCGCACACAGAAAGGATTGATGCCTTGAAGTGTGGGCTAGATCCACCAGAACAGACAGTTACAATCAACAAGATGGCATGATCATGAAATGCTTGTATAATGTGCATGTGTAGGCTGAAAGCTTGAAATGCACATTTCTTTGCATAGGAAAGTCACATGAAGATTCAGATACCATTTTTGCGATGTACACGGAAAAAGCTTTCATATGATACCCATATTGGGGGGTCCCTAAATTTTAGGAGATCCCTAAATTTTAGGAGGTCCCTAAATTTTAGGAGCCTCGAATTAGCCTAAAAATGCTAGTCCTAAAAAATAGGGATGTCATTCTCAAAATAGTAAGTTCTATACTCTGACTGTGCTTACTAAATTTGGTTGTTTCTATTCTTGACAGTATTCAACCCAAAAAGGAAGGCCATAGAGAAGAGACAAGTGTCAAGACACTTGTCACACAAGTTTCCAAGTGTCCCACCACTTGTCACATCTCATGACATGTGGCTGGACACTTGTCTTGTGCTACTCCACTTTCCCCTTTTGTACTAGCTCTCCCCTCTCCTATAAATAAGAGCTCGTTTTTCTTCATTGATCATCATTTTTCTTTGCTGTAAACTCATGTACAGCACCCACAGATAGCCAGAAACTGGCCCCATCCATCCCCATCATCATCCCCCACTTCTCCATTATCAAATTCCTCCATATGCCCTCCTCTATCACTGCTGTTTACAGGACAGCAAGCCTGTAAATTCATCACAGCACCTCCTTCGCGAGCTTTTTCTTCCATTTTAGCAACAAGAAGCAAGCCCTATCCATGTACTGCTGATCAACGATGGAGAAAGGCTGATTTCCCCTTTTTCTTCTCTCATACTGTAAAGAAATCAGTTCTTATCATTGCATAATAGATAATGCATGTGTGTTTGTACATCTTTGCATGATCTTGTGAGAGTGAGAATTACCTTTTTCTCACTCTCACGTTGATTGTAACTGAGCTCTTCCCTAAGGGACTTGGGTTGAGCAGAAATACATTCCTTCGGGGGGGGGTTGCCCATCTTCAACCCTCAATCTTGTCTCCATTACTTTTACATTTTCATGGCTATAATTTTGTGAGTAATTTTCATTTTTAGCTTTAAGTGTTCATTCTCTTTTATATTAAATCTTGAAAACAAGCGAATATCATAATTGTTAAGCATACTACGTTGTTCGGGGCGTTTACAGGATACCTGCTGTGTCATGTCCATCTCTGGCGCATACTTTAAAAGTGAGATGAATTTAGAGTAGTATGCGTCAAGAGTGAGCCCCAGCTATTTTAGCTCGTAGAACTCATTCATTTTCTGCGTGCGATATGCAGGTGGTAAGTATCTTCTATGCATGGATTTCTTCAACTTCTCCCAGGCAACGGATCCTTCTGCGATCCCTTGATCCCTACACCATTGCCTCCACCAAAGCCTAGCTTCGCTGGTGAGCTTTAGCTTGGAGAGCATAGCCTGATTGGCGGGTGTAGTACCGGCTGCTTCGAAGTAATCCTCCATGGATTCAATCCAAATTTTAGCATCTGCTTGGACGGACTTGCCTCTCCCGCAAATTCAGGTGGCTTAATTTGCTTGAGAAGAAACTTCTTCTCCTAGATTACAGCAATACTTGATGTAGGAGGCGAGCTAAGAACCTGTACCTAGGGTTTTGCTTGGATAAAGGTTTCTTAACATTATTACACGATAATCGTTATTGATTTATATTACATCTTCAACTCGCTATCAACCAAGCAATCTAACCACTTAACTTTTTATCAATTCTCATGCACAATCAGACATTGATAAAAGGACATCTTATTTGTATTTATATGGGCATAACCCTTTCGAAATACAACATTTCTTGTGATGAGAAGCCAACTGTTACATTTAGTTTAGGGAGAACAACGTTGTATTACATTTATCTATGGGAAATGTATAATAGTATGGTTTCGGGTCATGGATCTTCAGGAATCGGTAAGTCATTGGAAGTTCAAGGTATCCTTTCCTTTGGAACCCATTCTTCTCATGGCACCCCAACACTTTAATCCTGTCGGCGAGGATCACACGTGTTACTTCCTCATATACATATGAGTTCATCTCAACCTTTCAACCTCGAATATGTAAAGTTGAGTTTACGTGAGCTTCCACAAAAATAAACAGCTTCACGACTTTCAGGTCTTCCAACCACTTGATCCTCTTTAGGTTGGTTTGTAGATAAGCAACCGGTGGGCAGCTATATAGTAGATTCCTGATGCACCCATCCATCTTCGTTCCATGTACAAAGGCAATGGATTGTAGATTCGCTCTAGGATGTTCATCGTCTCAACCCTTTGTCAATAATCAAGGGAATGCATCGCAGTCATAAACATGACTCCGAACACCAAGAACATGTTCCATGCTTCATAGTTTTGCAAGACAACATTGGAAGTAAGGAAATGTTTGGACATCAACATTTGCTTTACTTTATCTTATTAAGATTTCATTTAAAAAATTCCATTTTTGGTTCGCTCTGATACCAATTGTAACGTGTCCACCTGTTATTTTCAAGACACGCCTTAACAGTCCATCGGAAAGTATATCTAGAAGGCTCTGCCCGGTACTCCCATGGAATGTTATGGGTTTTGCGATCTAGGACTCTCTGCGTCTACCATGTAGCAGAAGTATTCCGGCCATTCCCACTTAGGACCGACCTGAATTAGGGTTTTTCCTATTGGTCATTTCCTAACGGCAACTAGCATCGAACCCGAGCGAACTACTTTACGCAGAAACGCCACGTTCGAAGCGGATTCATGCTGCACTTGGTTCAAAGAGAATGAAAAACGAGAGGGATACAAAGCTCAACCTCTCTGCCATAAGGCATAGTCCCATTTCGTTCCCCTAAAACAACGTAAATCGGGATCAATCATAACTCTAGGTCAACGCTTTTGTTGTTCGTGTTCTTTGACGATCTTCCTGATTGTCCATCGTGATTTGAGAAAAGTTCCCGGCCAACCAGGACCACCCATCCGTAGGACGGACCTATGGCCCATCCTTCGCACTTTCCTCGGGTTGTTTTAGTTATTTAATTACCTAACACATTTAGTTGGACATGTATCAATCAGCTTCTTTAATTGGCCCGTTAGGAACTAGTTCTTTCACGTAATCATATCACTTGACATAGAGAAACAATGTCAAACAAGTTCCTTATTAACAGGTTATCATATTTATCTTTGAAATACAAAAAGTCCAGCTCATAGGCTTATCCATAATCCGCCCGAAGGCTATCCAACAATCCACAGGGATTACCAATCCAAGTTTCCACCCGTAGACTAGTATGCGGGCCTCGAGATCCGATCTCGAGTCACGTTAGCCTCTTGTGCAGGGCCTGAAAGGCAAGGGATTTACGGCCAAAGCCCCCTCGGGCACCCAAGCGTCCTCCTACTCCAAGTAGCACTCAACGGAGAGACCTCTCGCGATGGGTTTGGTCCACTTTCACGGCACGGTTAACAACCCCCTTGGTTAGGGTCAGGCAGGCAGTCAATGATAACTGAAGCTGCATCTCCCTTCAGGCCTTCAACTTGAAGTATTAGATATCCATTTTGGTGCGCAGATCGAATGTTGTACGCTCGCGTAGTGAATGCCGGAAGGTCCCCAAGAACAATAGAACTCTACTTTTTGCACAAATTACAAGGTAAAAAGCATGAACGACAAGAGCAAGAGACCAATTGGGTGCAATCTCCCCCCATGCCTTGTGTGAGCGCTTCACAAAGCATGTATTTTATGTATTATTCATCTTCATGCTCAAATAATAGCCCGAATTACAAAATAGCAAGCTTTTAGCTTTTGAGTTTGCTTTTACACAAAAATAAGAATAAAGCTAATGGGCGGTGCCCAAAGAGTCTGGCACGCCCAATACAATGTCCAAATAGAAATAACATAATCGTGTGCCCATGCGCATACAAAATAATAATAAATAATCGATGCCTCAATAAATAGGCATGACAAAATATAGGTGTGGTGCCTATCAAAATATAATCCATAAATCGAATACTCGCTATCCTCCAATGCTTTCCTCCACCACTGCTGCTATCTCTACACATCAACTAAAGCATTCACAATCGTTAGTAAAATAATACAATTAAACCGACAAAAGTGAATACCTAGCAGTCTTCAGCTACATAAATAAATCAACTGGTTAGAAATAAATCCTAATCTTAATTTATTACGAGTGCGCACTCTAAACTCATAAACGTTTATTAATTTAATATGCATTTTACGGAATCACCCGCTATGGAATCACCCATGTACACACTAAATTAATAAAACGCCCGAAAAAGACATGCGTCCCCATCAACTTCTCACACAAAGAATCCACTTTGTGTATGAGCCCCAGTTATCAAAGTTTACGGAATCCACCGTAAAACCTCACGGAATCCACCGTGGCACGGAATCCAGCGTGAAATATGCCTCTTGGCATCATACCCCCGGGGTGGGATAGCAATTGACCTCAATTGCTATTAGCTCAATGTGGAGCTAACAGAGTGGGGAAAGCATTTAAGTCTCTAGCGTGCATCCATTGTGCTTCCTCTACAGGATGGTTCTTAAATTTAACTAGATATCTAGAATATCTTCGGCCAGTTCTAGTGGTCATAAAATCAGTATCTATGATAGCTTCTGGTTCAAGTATTTCAGTCTCTTCCTCTAACAAAGGTGGATTTTCATAAACAGGGTGTACAGGTAATTGGCCTCTAAATGATCTCAATAAACTAATGTGAAATGTGTTGTGAATTTTCCAGTGAGGTGGTAATTCTAACTTGAATGCATTGTCATTTATTTTATGAATGATCCTAAATTGTCCATAGAATCTAGGGGCTAATTTCACAACTGGGTGTCTATCTACACTTTGTAGTCTACGTTTTTCTATTCTCAACTAAACATAGTCATCAACTTTGAAATTCATTGCTTGTCTTTTCTTATTGGCTTGTTTGGTATATGATTGCTGGGCTTTAGCAATCATGTCTTTAACCTCATCAAAAATAGTATTATGCATACTAGCAATATCATCAGCACTCTGAATTCTATTTGACAAAGATGCAACAGGTGTAGATAATCTACATCCATAAATCACTTCAAATGGTGCTTTCTTTGTAGATGTGTGTGGTGTATTGTTCTATGCAAACTGTAATAAATGCAAATGTGTGTCCCATGTCTGAGGTTTAGAGATGGTATATGCACGTAAAAGATCTAGAATTGTGCTATTAGTGGCTTCTGTTTTTCCATTAGTTTCAGGATGAAATGCAGATGAGAAATCAATCTTTGTGCCTAGGTTAGCAAACAGAGTAATCCAAAAGTTGTTACAAAATCTAGAATCACGATCTGAAATAATAACTTTTGGCAATCCATGGTTAGTGAAAACAGTTTTCAAAAACTGTTGTGCTGCTTGTGATGTTGTTAAAGTTTTCTTACATGGAATGAGATATGCTTGTTTACTAAATCTATCTACTACTGTCCAAATCATATCATGGTTAGATTTAGTATTAGGTAAGCCAGTAATAAAATCCATAGAAATTTGTTCCCAAGGTTTAGATGGAATAGACAAAGGCATAAGTAATCCATACTGTTTACCATGATGTCTCTTAACTCTTTGACAAATCAAACATTCAGAAACAAAGTTAGATACATCAATGTCCATATGCGGCCAATAAAAATCTTCAGTTAACGTACGTAAAGTGGATATAATACCTCTATGACCTTGATATGGGGGACAATGAATTTCATTCAAAACAAAAGATCGGAATGGAATTGTAACACACAATCTCTTTTCATAAAACATAAATCCATCATTATATGACAATGAATCAATAAGAATCAAGTTATTTTGAACTAATTTATTCCAATCAGCATGAAAAGTAATATCCTGATGATAAGTATCTTTCATAGCAATCAAAGAATCAAAAGATATAACAGAAATATTATGAATGACAGGTCTTCTACTTAATGCATCAGCCACTACATTTTCTTTTCTAAGTTGGTATTGAATGATAGGATGAAAACTTTGAATAAATGATGCCCATTTGATATGTCGGTCAGAAATTTGGGGTTGGCTAAGTAAATGTCTAATACTTTGTTGATCGGTCTTAATCATAAATTCTAAACCCATTAAGTAGTATTTCCACTGTCTTAATGCTTGTACAACGGCTAATAGTTCATATGTGGAATATTTTAGTTCAGAGGGTTTTAGCTTACAACTAGAATAGGCTATAGGATTATTGTTTCCTATTCCTGATCCACTAGCATCGGTCACTACTAGAAAGAATGGTCTATTAAAATCAGGCAACTATAGGACAGGGACATGGGTTAATGCATGTTTCAATAAGTCAAAGGATTTATGTTGATTCTCGGACCAATGATAAACAATTCCTTTCTTTAGAAGTTTGGTTAATGGTAAAGCAAGTAATGAAAAATTACGTACAAACTTCCTATAGAAACTAGCAAGACCAAGGAATGAGCGTAACTCATGCACATTTTTAGGTACAGGCCAATTCAATATTGCATCTATTTTCTTAGGGTCAACTTTAATTCCATCAGATGATACAAGATGACCTAAATACTCAATTTCTGTTTTAAAGAATTCACTCTTTTCAGGATTTGCATACAGTTGATTATCTTTTAATAACTGAAAAACCAATGACAAATGCTCATAATGTTCCTTCTCATTTTGACTAAACACCAAAATATCATCAAAGAAGACAGTTACACAATACTGATATTTCAAAAATATACGATTCATCATTCTACTAAACGTAGCAAGTGCATTAGTCAATCCAAATGGCATCACTAAAAATTCATAATGACCAAACTGTGTCCTAAATGCAGCCTTGAATATATCTGACTTATCTAGTCTCACCTGATGACAACCAGACTTAAGGTCTATTTTACTAAATATAGCAGATCCTTGCAGTTTGTCCATAAGGTCATCAACTCTAGGAATGGGATACCTATTCTTTACAGTGATCTTATTTAAAGCTCGATATTCAATGCACATACGATAGGTATTATTCTTTTTCTTGACTAACAGAACAGGTGCACCAAATGGAGAACTACTAGGTCCAATCAATCCTCTATTTAGTAATTCCTCAACTTGACTCTGAATTTCTTTTTGCTCTATCTGGTTATGCCTATATGGTGCTTTGCAAGGTGGTTGTGTGCCAGGAATCAAATCTATCTTATGGTCTTCTGGACGTGAAGGAGGTAAACCAGGTGGTAGGTCTTCGGCAAAACAATCCTTAAAATGTGCAAGAAATTCTTTATGCATAGGGTGCATATGATTTTCTTTGACTTGCAGTTCATTCACCCAGATGAGATAAGATTTACTACTCTTGCGTAATGCACGTTTAGCTTGAGTATGCGAAAGCAGTGGAAAAACATTAGATGCATGCATACCATATAACGTAATAGATTTTCCCTGAAAATTAATATTCATTGAATGTGTGGAATAATCTATATTTGGGTTATGCTAGTGACGCCAAGGCATACCTAAAATAATGTCACTCGACTGTAATGGAACAACTAGAAAATTTCTTCTTTCAGTGTATTGACCAATTTGAATCTCTAAGTCATGCACTTCCTGTGTACCATTATACCTAGTACCTAAGAATGCAGCTTTGATGCGGTAATGCGTAGGTACAGTCTGTAACTTCAATTCTTTTACTAATTTTGCTGAAATAAAATCATGAGTGCTACCGTCATCATGCAAAATAATCTTTTCCTTTCCATGCACCAAACATTTCATAGTCAATAAAGAATGTGGAGTTGGCATGCCTGGTAAAGTATCCGAAGTAGTAGTAGTGTCGTCCTCATCTTCTGTGAAATCAGGCATATCTTCGTGTTCGTCTTCGTCCATTACTCCAAGGTAGTTGATATGGGCAGGTGGCTTCTTCGAATGGCAATTTGCTGCTAAATGTCCAGGCTGGTGGCATTTATAGCATACTATTGGCTTGGCTTTGGTTACATTGTTTGCAATGGCAGGAAGTCTAGGTACATTAGGATTTGGTTGTGGAATAGGCTTAGGGTTTTGATTAACATTGGATGGTAATACAGGTGGTTTTGCCCAATTTTTACGGAAAGATGATGAAGAGAAACGACCGGGATTAAATCTTCTAAAATTGGAATTGAATTGCTTAGATCCATAGTCACCATTGGCTTGGAATTGCTATGGACGTCTGTCTCTACCTCGTAGCTTATCTTCAGTGTCGTGAGCTAGTGAAATGGCGTCTTCAAGAGTAGCAGGCTTGAACATGTTAACTTCAGCGTAGTAATGCCCAAGGAGTCCAAACATATACTTGCGCTTGTGTATCGCTTCAGGTACGTCTTCAAGCATGCGTAGCTGGAGTAGTGCATTCCAAAAACGCTCTGTATACTAAGGAATAGGCTAACGATCCCGTTGCTGGAGAAGATCCCGTTGCTTAATAGCTTTCTCATGAAATTGTGGAGGAAGGAAATTCTGCATGAACTTCTTCTTGAAATTCTCCCAAGTAGCGGGACAATCTATACTCTTGTGTACTACAGTCCACCAAAGAGATGCTCTATCCACTAAATGATTAGTGACACACTTGATTTTATCTTTTTCTGCATAGGTTTCCTCATGGAAATAGTCGTCAAACTGACTAATGAATGCTAGAATAGTTTTTCCTTCTCGTATGCCATTGAAAGTACGAAATTTGAAACTTCTTTTACTTATCTTTGATTCCTTGCGGATGGTTTGAGCTTCGAGAGTTGCGTCAATGGTACGTCGAATAAGATCTTCAGCTTGAGGTTCTTCTTTGTCGGTAGACGCTCTTTGTAAATTTTCCAGTTGAACTTGCAATGCTTGCCTAGCCCTTCATTCTTCATCCAATTGCATCATGATTAAGTCCAGCTTTTGCTCCATCTTAGGCTTAGGTAGGTCGCCTTCAGCCATAAGATCATCCATATGTGGTTCCGTCATCTTGCGAAACTCAAAAGACCTTTCTAACTCAAAATCAAGTTAGCGGGATGAGCGTAGCTCAAGTTCGGAAATACAAGGCTTATGTATTTTTGGGTGTAGCTTTTACAATCTTCGAAAAATCTGTGTTTTATCCTTCTTCGTATGCTGAAAATGCTTCAGCAAACCTGCGTATGGGTAGAGTACCTTCCAATAAACAACTTTGCAGTTCGGAGTTTCTGCGTAGGAATAGCCCTTCTAGGAGTTTTGAGCACAAGTCAGTTCTGACTCCAGTTGACTTGTCTGACTTGCAGAGTTGCAGACTTATGTGACTTGCAGAGTTGCAGAACTTAATCGATTTATCTGACTTGCAGAATTTAGACTTGAGAGACTTGCTGAATCTGAACTTTGCAGACTTGCAGTACTTGCTGAATCTGAAATGCTTATATGACTTGTGACTTAGGTAACTAAGCTTTTAGGCTTAGTTAATAAAATCGTGAAATCGTGGGGGGGGCGGGGGGGGGGGGGGGGGGGAGGGGGGGGCGTTTTCTGACGCCACCGAAAAATCCGCGACGTCCTCTGATATCTCGCGTGATGATTTTGAAGCTTTTAAGCTTCTTAAAGCTTATAAGCTTTAATACTAAGCTTATTAAAAGGAAAAGCTTTTAAGCTTGTTAGCTATGGAGTTTATCTCACTGGTTTTTGACGACTTGTATGTGAGGATGTAGGAGTGGTCCTCTGCCTCTGCAGCCCGGTCCTTCGCAATCCAATGATGGAAACAGGGGTTCTTGATCGCCAGAAGTCTGCCTGTATTGATGGTTCGCGACGAGATTGACCGTAGAGCCCGATCGTTCCAGGAGCTCCGCCTTCGCACGAGATGGGTAGCGATTGGAAGCTCTTGATCTCAGCTTTGCTCTGATACCATTGGAGCGCAGATCGGATGCTGTACGCTCACGTAATGAATGCCGGAAGGTCCCCAAGAACAATAGAACTCTACTTTTTGCACAAATTACAAGGTAAAAAGCATGAACGACAAGAGCAAGAGACCAATTGGGTGCAATCTTCCCCCATGCCTTGTGTGAGCGCTCCACAAAGCATGTATTTTATGTATTATTCATCTTCATGCTCAAATAATAGCCCGAATTACAAAATAGCAAGCTTTTAGCTTTTGAGTTTGCTTTTACACAAAAATAGGAATAAAGCTAATGGACGGTGCCCAAAGAGTCTGGCATGCCCAATACAATGTCCAAATAGAAATAACATAATCGTGTGCCCATGCGCATACAAAATAATAATAAATAATCGATGCCTCAATAAATAGGCATGACAAAATATAGACGTGGTGCTTGTCAAAATATAATCCATAAATCGAATACTCGCTATCCTCCAATGCTTTCCTCCACCACTGCTGCTATCTCTACACATCAACTGAAGCATTCACAATCGTTAGTAAAATAATACAATTAAACCGACAAAAGTGAATACCTAGCAGTCTTCAGCTACATAAATAAATCAACTGGTTAGAAATAAATCCTAACCTTAATTTATTACGAGTGCACACTCTAAACTCATAAACGTTTATTAATTTAATATGCATTTTGCGGAATCACCCGCTATGGAATCACCCATGTACACACTAAATTAATGAAACGCCCAAAAAAGACAGACGTCCCCATCAACTTCTCGCACAAAGAATCCACTTTGTGTATGAGCCCCGGTTATCAAAGTTTACGCAATCCACCGTAAAACCTCACAGAATCCACCGTGGCACAGAATCCACCGTGAAATATGCCTCCTGGAATCACATTTATCTTTTAATTTGTTGATCAAACAAAGCCAAACAGTGCTCTTAAATCTGTAACAAGCACAAACATTTCCATTGGTCATTTTTTTGTTGGCAAACTGCTAAAGAATGAATCCTTCCTTTCGAATGCGTCCAGCACTCGATTCGGGATGACTTGCGACTTGGTAAGATCCCCTATATCCTGGGTTAGGGCGTACCGTATTAACCCGACTTGGTCAAACCTTAAGATTATTCCAATTTATCGGTTGGTCTTTTGCTTCCAAGCAATCTTCTTTACTCAAGAAAGATACTAAATTAGGATGATTATTCATCCTCTTGCAAGATAACTTGCGTAAGGACCTGCCAACCTCATTGTGAGAACTGGCCATTCCCTTGTGATCCAATCACAAGATCATATGTCTCTGCACTTGTTGCACAAGTGTCGCATCGAACTATGAGACTATTCTACTCATCGAATGGAGTCACGAAACAATATGTTCCTCATTACATTAGGCTGACGTCGTCAGTCCTAGGGTTCCAAGTTCCATCTTTTTAGCGTAAGATTCTTAGGGACAAACCCTAGATCACTTTTCAAGTATGTTCCGATGTCCCTACATTCGGTGAATGTGGGCAAGTATTTAGGGTATAGGAGTTTCAGTTTTAGCAATACTTCCGATTAGGTCACGTATTAATTCCTAGTGAATTTCTTGGAATTTAACTATTTCTAAACGAGTACTCCGCGGTTTAGGTGTTTAGGTTTATGCCAATTTGTTTAACCCTTGAAGATAATTAAGTTATCATGTTCATAAACACATGACTCGTTGTTTACGCGTAAATTGATTTTCAACCCTAACTTATCTATTTAAGGTCATGCATAGGTTAGGTTAATTCCAACTAATTTTCCTATAACTTGCAAACAAAATTCATGCTAAACAAGAAACATTTTACTAATAATTTATGCAATTGACAAATGATAATTGCCTAAAGTTATGCATCGTAAGAATCATTTCATGCCTTGCACTTTCCTAAGGATTCCTAGCACTTCCCATGATGATTCATTGAAAAGAAGATATGGCTTAATAATGCGATATGTAGTTTATACTTCCATGTTTAAACGAAGTATACTATTTTAATTCCATTTTATAACAATGGACATTAATCTAATTTTAATTCATTGCAATGCATAAAGCTATTTGCTAGAAATGCATATCAATCTTTTCTTCCTACTTTATTTTGTTTATTTTATTAGAAATACTAATGACTGAAATCCTCCGTCGTGAGTTACTTTTTTCCAAAGCGTTTAAGATGAAAATGCATCCTATCTCCTAAACCTTGCAGGATTGAATTATAACAATACCAAATAAAAATTAGGAAGGAAAACCTAGACTTGGGGTGAGATGTCCACGTGGATGCTATGAGACGATACTCCTGCAGCTACGCCGTGGGTTTTCTTAGGAGGCATCGCGAATGCAGCCTTTCTGTCGTTGATGCAGCTTTGCGAACTCCTTTTTTTGAACTACAACCGTCCTTTATGAGTCTTCTATTCTTTCCTTTCGTAGCAGCTCTTCGAAGGGATACTTGTGGAGGAGGGAAGAAACCACAAAAAGGGTTCCAAACCGGGAAAGGGGTGTTTCAAAATCTTTCGTGAATAAGGCCCATTAAAGCCATGGAAAAGGCTTAATGGCCTTATAAAGACTCACATGAACAAGGAATAAAATGTGTAAAAACCCTTACGAGGGCTTTTGTATGGGGAAAGAAAAGTGTCAAAAGACCCTTAACACCCTATCTTCTTTTTGTAAGGGGATAAACAAAAAGGGTACCAAAAAGGGCCTAAGAGAGCCCTTAGGGGAAATTTGAGGGGGTCGGATGAAAGGCTTAAGGTAAAATCTTTTTTTTTGGGGGGGGAGGGGGGGGAAGGCCTAAGACCTCTTAAAGGCCCTCCAAGGAGAATTTGGGGGGGAAAGGGGCTTATAGAGCCCTAAGGGGGAAATTCCAGGGGGAAAAAGGGTGGCCTTAAAGGCTATGGGGAAGGGGGCCTACGGGGGTCCTTAGGGGGGATTTAGAACATGGGGATAAAAGGACCTTTTAGGTCAAACCTTTTGGGGGGGGGAAGGCCCTAAGGGAACCCTTAGAGAGGAATTTTAAGGTGGGGGGTAGTCTCAAAAGGCCACATGAAGGGGGGGCTTAAGAAGCCCCCCTTGGAAGCTTCTAAGGCCTTCCAGAAGCCTTACAAGGCCATGTGGGGGAGGGGGGGAGGGAGGGAGGGGAGGATAACTCCGCAGCCTATTACGATGGCCGGGAGGTGGTGTATGGCTTTGGGTGGCAGTGCAGAGAGCCCTCCTCACCCTCTCACGGTAGCAGCAGTGCGTTGAGGACGTCAATCTCCCTCTTTCTCACGACTCAGAGTCTCGGCTCCTTCCCTTATGGCATTAATGGTAGCGCCTCTCCCTTCACGATTCCTACCACAGGGCCTTCTCTCTCCCACTCTATAGTATCACTGCAGTATATCCACGTACAGTGTCATCCCCTTCGATATATATAAGGGAGGGGATAAGATTCTCCCCTCCTCCCCACGCGTCGATGGGCATTGTATGCTAGCTTAGGTAGGCTCCAGCAAGGAGCTTGCCTACCATACTATTCCCCTCTTCCTCTAGCTCGTTGGAGGAGAGGGGAAATATTTTTTTTTTAATTGCTTTTATTAACTAAAGTATCCGAATCCATTTTATTGAGGCAGTTCACACGTGCCTTCGGGATATTACAATCTTCAAGGGTTGTTGGCTTAACATATTGACTTCAGCATAGTAATGTCCAAGTAAGCCAGACATAAACTTGCGTTTGTGAGTCACTTCAAGTACATCTTCGAGCATGCGTAGTTGCAGTAGGGCATTCCAAAAACGTTCAGTGTATTGGGAAATAGGTTCACGATCTCTTTGCTATAGAAGATCCCATTGCTTGATGGCTTTTTCATGGAATTGAGGAGGAAGGAAATTCTGCAAAAACTTCTTTTGGAAACTTTCCCAGGTAGTGGGATAATCAATGCTCTTGCGGACCACAGTCCACCATAGAGATGCTCGATCGACTAAATGGTTAGTGACACATTTAATTTTGTCTTTCTCAGCGTATGTTTCTTCATGAAAGTAATCATCAAACTGACTGATAAATGCAAGTACAGTCTTTCCATCTCGTAATCCATTGAAAGTACGAAATTTGAAGTTTCTTTTACTTATCTTTTTTTCTTTGCAGATGGATTGAGCTTCAAGCGTCGCATCGATGGTACGTCGTATAAGATCTTCGGGTTGCGATTCATCTTTGTTATTGGTAGTTCATTTTAGATTGGCCAATTGAACTTGCAAAGCTTGTCGGGCTCTTCGTTCTTCATCGAGCTGCATCATAATCAAATCCAACTTTCGTTCCATCGTTGGTTCGGCTAAATCACCTTCAGCCATAAAATCGTCCATATTTTGTTTCATCATCCTATAAAATCCAAAAGACCTCACACTCTCGAAATCTAATTAGCGGGATGAGCGTAGCTCAAAGTTGGATATACAAGGCTTATAAATTTTTGTTTAGCTTTTGTAGTCTTCGTCTTTTGCGGTTGCAATATTCGTTGTCTTCATAGAAACTGCATATGACCTTCTGCGTTTGCCGAAACTGGTTCAGCGAGTCTAATAGGAACATGGTCTACCAAAGAGCAATACTGTGATTCTGTGATTTTGCGTGTGAACAATCTTTATAGGAGTGGTTAGAGTAAGTCCTTTTATGACTTCTGTGACTTTAATGACTTGCAAGATTAATGAGGCTTGGTAGACTTGGGGAATTTCGTTGCTTAGGAACTTGATTTTACATGCGTGATCTTTGTGTATATGAGGATGTTTACTACTGTTTTGACGCCAACCAGTAAATACACATGCCGCTCGATGACGAATTTGATAAGTAAGCTTTTTAAAGCTTACTATCAAGGCTTAGTAAGATTTTAAGTTAAAGCTTTTGAAGCTTTTGAGTTATGGAAGTTTACTGTTCACTGTTTCAAAACGACTTGAAGAAGAAGATGCCTACATGGTCCTCTGCCTCCTCAGGCCGGTCCTTCGCAATCAGAGAGTGCAGAAGGGGGTTCTTGAGTGTCAGGAACACACCCATATCGACTGTTCACGATGAGACTGACTGTAGAGCTCGATCGTTCCAGGAGCTCCGCCTTCGCACAAGATGGTAAGCGATTGGAAGCTCTCAATCTCAGGTTCGCTCTGATACCACTGCTGCACAGATTGGATGCCGTAAGCATGCGTAGTGAGCGTCAGAAGGTCCCCAAGAACAAAATAACTCTACTTTTTGCACACAAATCAATGTAGAAATCTTGCACGACATGAACAAGAGACCAATTGGGTGCAATCTCCCCCCATGCCTTGTGTGAGTGCTCCACAAAGCATGTATTTTTATATATTAATCATCTTCAAGCTCAAATAATAGCCCAAGTTATAAAATAGCAGGCTTTTGGCTTTTGACTTTGCTTTTGTGCCAAATAGAAATAAAGCTAATGGGTGCCCAAGAAGTCAGGCGTGTCAAGATTGTGGGAGAGAAGGAAGGAGTCTCACTTGTAGCTTTCTTGCTTGCACAATGGGGGAAGACACACAAGGGTGGAGGCTGAAAACAGTTTTCCTCTTCTTAGTTGTGTAAGCCAAAAGAACTCAAGTACAAAGAAAATAGAAGAACCCTAGATATGGGTCTCAAACCAAACTCAACTAACTAAGGTGGCATACTAACTGAGCCACGAACTAGAGTAGATAAGGATAGCTATCATGTAGCTATTATTCAGGGGCGGTGTACCAACCGTATCTGCAACTGACAAGTCGGTGACATAAATACACAACGGTCACCCTGGCGTATCACGAGTGGAGCTCAATATCTCAACACTCCCCCTCGAGCTCAATCCCAATTCCTGCACACCAAGCAGGTCTCTGAACTTGCGCAGCTTCTCTGCGCCCAATGCCTTCGTGAATATGTCAGCTACCTGATCCTCTGTGCTGACATAAACTAGATCAATAAGACCTAGTAAAACCCTCTCTCGCACATAGTGATAATGCACCTCAATGTGCTTTGTTCTAGCATGATAGACTGGGTTATTTGCCAAGTGTATACTACTCATGTTGTCACAATAAATGACAACTGGCCCATCTGTAGACTGATGCATATCATAAAGTAGCTTATGCAACCAAGCTACCTCACATGCAGCCATTGCTGCACCCCTGTACTCGGCCTCTGTGCTCGACAAGGCAACTGTAGGCTGTTTCTTGCTGCTCCAAGTGACTGCAACACTCCCAAAAGAGAACACATATCCACTGGTAGATCGTCTATCAGAAATGCTACCAGCCCAATCAGCATCAGTGTATCCATGCAACTGTATCTGAACCCCAGTCTCATAAAATAGTCCATACTGCAATGTGGACTTCACATACCTGAGTATGCGTCTAGCCGCATCCAAATGCGGTTTCCTTGGAGCCTGCATAAACTGACTTACCAATCCAACAACATAGCTCAAATCTGGCCTGGTAATAGTCATATAAATCAAACTTCCTACTATGCGTCTGTACATAGTAGGGTCTTCTAGAAGCTCACCTGCATCTGTGCTCAGCTTCACATTCTGCTCCAAAGGAACTGAAATAGGCTTACAGCCTGTCATTCCATATTTGGACAGCATGTCCAATCCATACTGCCTCTGCAAGAGCTGTATCCCACTTGGTGATCTAATCACCTCAATGCCCAAGAAATAACACAGCTCTCCCAAATCCTTCATCTCAAACTTTTGCTTCAATAGCATTTTCACATGAAGGATATCTTCATCACTGTCACCTGTCATAATCAAATCATCAACATAAATGACAAGTAGTATAATACCTTTCTCTGTTTTTCTCACATAAAGTGAGAAATCTGCCTTGGAAATCTGAAAACCAATAGTGACAAGATACTGTCCTATCTTGTCAGACCATGCTCTAGGTGCTTGCTTCAAGCCATACAAGGCTTTCTTCAACCTGCAAACAAACTCAGGATGAACAGCATGCACATAACCTGGTGGCTGCTCCATATAGACCTCTTCTTGCAAATCACCGTGCAAGAAGGCATTCTTTACATCCATCTGATGTAAAGACCATCCCTTTGATGCAGCCATAGCAATGACTGCTCTTACGGTTGCCATCCTTGCAACCGGACTGAATGTTT
Organism: Lygodium microphyllum; assembly: GCF_053477565.2. Lineage (NCBI taxonomy): Eukaryota > Viridiplantae > Streptophyta > Polypodiopsida > Schizaeales > Lygodiaceae > Lygodium > Lygodium microphyllum. The sequence goes on along the minus strand of NC_141145.1, from coordinate 96,006,960 downwards.
CTTCATAGTCAATGCCATATGTTTGTGCATACCCCTTGACTACTAATCTTGCCTTGTATCTGTTCACAGAACCATCTGCATTGTGCTTCACCTTATAAACCCACTTACAGCCAATTGCATTCTTACCTTTAGGCAAAGGTACCAATTCCCATGTAGCATTTGCTTCCAAGGCATCCATTTCTTCATCCATGGCTTTCTCCCATTTTTCTTTTCCCATGGCTTCCTCAAAAGAAGTGGGTTCTGGTTCCTGTATCACTTTAACCATATATGCATAGTGAATGGCTGTAAATCCATCATATTTCAGCCTATCCACAGGATACCTAGCTCTCGTAGACCTGCGCAAAGTAGGTTCACTCCCAGGTGCTCTCAAAACATCCCTGGTCTTCCTTACTCCAGGTGTAACAATAGAAGGAATACCCAACTCATCATCAATGCTCTGTTCTGAGCCACTGGATTCACCATCCACATAAGAGTGACCTGCATTCACATCAAACATGGACTGATCAACCTTCTCTTTTCCTTTTCGTGATACCTGCATACCACTATCTGCATTACTTTGAGAAGATTCTCCTGATCTCAATCTGCCTGTCCATGGCGAAGAATGTGAACCACTGCTAGAGGACGCTCCAGGTCCACTAATATTTTGTGACTGCTGCTGTGAATTCTGTGCAGCATTACCATTTTGTGCATCTACATCATCAATCACATTTACTGGTTTATACCAGCTACTCATCTCATCAAAAACAACATCTCTGCTCACAGTAAACTTACGAGTAGAAGGGTTATAGCATCTATACCCTTTTTGCTGCAGAGAGTAACCAATAAAGATGCACTTCTCAGCTTTTGGATCCAACTTGGATCTCAACTCATCTGGCACATGTACATAGGCAATGCAACCAAAAATTTTCAAATGAGAAATATCTGGTTTCCTACCAGTATACCTCTCCTCTGGAGTCATTCCATGTATTGCTGCAGTGGGAGTCCTGTTCATTATGTAGACTGCTGTAGCAACTACTTCAGCCCAATAAAAATCTAGCAAGTCTTTTTCATTGAGCATGGCACGAGATACCTCTCCAATATGCCTGTTTTTCCTTTCTGCAATTCCATTTTGTTGTGGGGTATGACTGCATGAATATTGCTGCTTTATGCCATGCTCCTGCAGGAACCTTGCAAACTCATTTGAGAGGTACTCTCCCCCTCCATCTGACCTTAGGCATTTTATCTGCAAGCCTGTTTCTTTTTCAACCATAGCTTTAAGAGTTTTGAAGTGCCCAAAAACTTCACTTTTCTTTTTCATAAAATACACCCAAACTTTTCTGCTATAGTCATCAATAAAAGTGACAAAATAATGACAGCCTCCAAGAGATGCAGCTTTAGTAGTCCACACATCAGAGTGGATTAATTCCAATGGCTTCTCACTCTCTTGAACATGTCTAGGAAATGGTTTCCTTGCCTGTTTTCCAAACTGACAGGCTTCACATACCTTATGCATTTCTGCAACCTTGAATTTGGGCAATCCTGCAACAATATTTTGGGCCTGCATTGATTTAAGTCGTTGTACATTAACATGACCAATGCGTTTATGCCAGATATCAATATCTGCAACTACACCGGTCCCATGTGCAAACATTGCTGCACTCAATTCAGACATGTCTGCATCCAATGTAAACATTCTGCCCTTCTTCTTTCCTTTTGCTATCAAGCGACCTTTATTTTTCATATCCTCAACAAAGCATCCATGAGGATTAAATCTGACCTGCAAGCCCTGTTCAACCATTTGACCAACAGAAACCAGATTCTTGGTGATATTCGGGACATGAAATACATCGGACAGGTATTTCTTTTTCCCATCCTGCATAGACAAGGAAATTTTTCCAATCTGCACAATAGGATGTGCAGTATCATCACCAGTCTCCACAAATCCTGGTTTTTCCATTTTCCTTGCATCCTCCATCCATTCTGCATGACCTGTCATGTGGTTTGATGCACCTGAGTCAACATACCATACATCATTGCTTTCTTCTGCACTTGTCACAGAATTGTTCATGTGCTGCACCATAAACAGATGCTCATTTCTGTCATCACCCTGTCTACTAGAAGATGCATAATTCCCTTGTTGCAGTTTTCCATTCATGATGTCATTCTGCTTTTTATAGCAGTCTTTAGCCATATGACCCATTTTACCACAGTAGTAGCATTCAACATTACTGTTTGCATTTTGGCCTCTTTGCCATCCACCACGACCTCTTTGGCTCCCCCTGCCTCTAGAGTTACCACGTCCTCCTCCATAGGACTGGTTTTCTTGAGTTTGCTGCATATTCTGATTTCTACCACGGCCTCCAAATCGGCCTCCTCTACCTCTGCCTCTACCTCTTCCAGCATTTGAGTAGAAGACAGCTTCTTTTGAAGTTCCTCCTGAAGAAGATGCACCACCATTTCTCTGCTCCTCAGAAATTAGAAGAGCAATCAACTCCTCAAAATCAGGAAATCTTTCACGAACTGAAATGGATGTCCGAAACTGTGCATAATCCTTTCCTAGACCATTCAAGGTCACAGAAACTAAATCATCATCTTCCACTGGTGACCCAATGGAAGCAAGTGCATCTGCAATCTTCTTCACCTTCATGTGGTAGTCATTGATGCTCATATTTTCTCTTTGCACATTGTGCAACTCTTGCTTGAGCTGCATTTTCCTGGCTTGCGTATTTGTGCTATACATCTTTGACAGAGTATCCCATGCCTCCTTTGGCGTACTTGCATCCTGAATATGCACAATCATAGAGTCTGAAATGCTGATAGACAGCCAGTACATAACTTTCCTGGCTCTCTCATGCCATGCTTTGAATGCCTGCATTTGCTGTTGATTGGGAACATCAGGAAGAACTGGTTCTTCTTCATTTCCTGCAACAAACTCCCAATATCCTTTTCCCATAAGGAAATTCGTCATTCTAAACTTCCATGCTTGGAAGTTGTTCTTGTCAAGCTTTTCAGTGACAATCTGTGAGAGAGAATCAGATGCCATTACAGAATACTGCAAAAAGTTCTGTCACTGCAAAAACTCAGCTTCACCCTCACAAGGGTAAATCTGCAAAACTGGCGAAAGTGGTATTTGACCACACAGTCACTTCCTAGTGACGATTTTGCATAAACAGGAGCCAAGGATGATTCTGAACCTCCCAATGTCTCTGTGCACAAGCATACGATGCAATTTCTACAGAAACTTTTCACCGACCTGTAGAACAGTGGCTGCACAGCATAAAACTGGGCCTTTTCCTGAGTGCGTGCAGAAAACTTCCGCCTCCAAAACAGGCCCCGAAATGGCCTCAAATCAAAAAAATAAGGTCGCCAAGGGCTAAATCCCTTCCCCGCAGCATATACTGCCCTCTTGCTTCACCGCGAAGGGCGTCTCAACCTGAGACAATGCACTCCTGCACTTTCCGGTTGTGCTACCTGCAGAGATCTACTCCCAAAACAGAAAATGAAAGCAACACTGCTCCTCTTACCAGACCACCGCGAGCTTGGCTTGCTTTCTTGAGCTCCTTACCACGAACAAGGCTCTGATACCATGTCAAGATTGTGGGAGAGAAGGAAGGAGTCTCACTTGTAGCTTTCTTGCTTGCACAATGGGGGAAGACACACAAGGGTGGAGGCTGAAAACAGTTTTCCTCTTCTTAGTTGTGTAAGCCAAAAGAACTCAAGTACAAAGAAAATAGAAGAACCCTAGATATGGGTCTCAAACCAAACTCAACTAACTAAGGTGGCATACTAACTGAGCCACGAACTAGAGTAGATAAGGATAGCTATCATGTAGCTATTATTCAGGGGCGGTGTACCAACCGTATCTGCAACTGACAAGTCGGTGACATAAATACACAACGGTCACCCTGGCGTATCACGAGTGGAGCTCGATATCTCAACAAGGCGTACCCAAATACAATGTCCAAATACAAATATCTAAATCGTGCGCCCATGCGTATACAAAAATAATAAATAAATATCAAGCGCTTTGATAAATAAGCGCGATAAAATATAGGCGCCATGCCTAAGGTATGCGCCCATCAAAATATTGACGATAACTTTGAATACACGCTATCCTCCAATGCTTTCCACTGCCACCGCTGCTATCTCTACACATCAACTGAAGCATTCACAATCGTTAATAAAATAATACAATTCAATCGACAAAAGTGAATACCTAGTAGTCTTCAGCTACATAAATAAATTAATTGGTTAGAAATCAATCCTAACCTTAATTTATCATGAGTGCGTACTCTAAACTCATAAAGGTTTATTAATTAAATATGTATTTTGCGGAATCACCCGCTATGGAATCACCCATGTACACATAAAATTAACAAAACCCTCGAAAAGGATAGGCATCCCCATCGACTTCTCGCACAAAGAATCCACTTTGTGTATGAGCCCCGGTAATAAAATTTTAAATAAAAGTTTACGAAATCCATTGTAAAACCTCACAAAATACACCGTGGCACGAAATCCACCATGAAATATGCCTCTTGGCATCAAGGCAAGCCAAACAAGGTCTTGGTGGGACAATCAAGCTTTTATGAGAGTTTGAGTCATCCAGATTTAATGAGATGGATGATGTAGATCAAGTGACATTAGAGCCTAAGAAGGCGGAGTTATTTCTACAAGCCACGGATCCAATTCTTCAAGCGTACCTAGGAGAGATTTTGGAGGACACGTTGTAGCCTATGGGTCTAAAGACCAACTAGCAAGACACAAAGGATGCAATCACTACCTTAGTGAGCAACAAATGTGGAAATCTAGATTGCAAAATGGTATGGTCTTTTCTACGATCCCTCCTATCTCAATACCTTCTACTATCTCACCCATGACTCTCCCAACTATACCTGTCTCCATTATGCCAACCCTTGTTCCTATGCCTACACCTATTTTTATGCAAGTACCTATTGCTTTGCTACCATCTTTTATAGCTCTGCTACCTAAAAAAGCCAGTATGGAGACAAGACACTTAAGGGTATAAGAGATTTAAAACTTGATGTTGCCAAATTTGCTATGTTGACTAATACACACAAAAAGTAGAACCTTTACAGGCTTCATCTAGTGGGAGGGATTATACCAAGAGATATATTGGTGTGATAGTCCTAAGTATTAAAGCAAGAACTATGAGTTCTTTTTTAAAGATGTTAGGAGAAAGAACTTGGTGTTCTGGGATCTAGAGGGTAAAATCTACTTAAGCGAGACAAGTATGCCGATTACTTTGAAATTTGGCACGGGTGATATGAAGAAGATTCTAAAGGACATGACTATGCAAACATCTTATGTAACTAGGGGAGATACTTTAGCTTATGAAATATGGGTTGACAAGAAGCTCGAGAGAGAAATAGAGCTATGACAGTATGTTGGCAAGAAAGAGAGAGTTGAGAAGACAATTATTTGTAAGATAAAGGGAGTATCAACAAAGTATATGGGCTGTCATGTTCACTACATATATTATAGCTATAAAAATAAAGTTTTAAAGTGGATCCAAACTTGTGCATGAACATACCTAGATATGTTGGATGCTAAATTTTCTTAGCGAGAAGAGTTATCTATTGATTTATTTCAACAAATAGTGAAGAGGACTAAAATATTTGACAAAGTTGCATAGGGATAAAATACATTAGTTAAAAGAGTTTAATGCTAAATTATTTTAGCATCTAGGTGTGGGGATATCCTTGTATAGTCCAAAGAGCCGAGGCTGATCATTTTCAGCCTCAACAAAGTCAAGTGCTACCCATTTGCAGCAAGAGTTGTGTTTGATAGAGGGTGTGTCTGATACAAAGGATCCATTTATTGAGGCTTTGAGTGGAGCTATAGTAGATATGACAAAGATACTAATATAGAGTGCTACTAGAGAAATAGAGATCTTGACTAAGACTTAATAGTTACTTGAAGATACAAATGCTTTGATGGTAATTGCAGATGTTGTAATAGCAAAATGAGTCCATAATAAACATGTAGCTTCTAATGATACCATGAAAATGATATATGCTTTGATTGAAGATAACCATATGCAAGATGCAAAAGATAGAGAAGAGCACAAAGAAGAGATTTTGGATTTTAGTATAGATTGTGAGATTAGAGGTGAAGATACTCCATTAGTGATTTTGCCATTGTTTTTTGCAAGATATGCACAAAGATCGAGGAAAAGTATGTCTACAAAAAGTATGATTTTGAAGTATCTATAGAGTATGATATGATTTATGTTTTTCCATATGATCCTCAAGGATCTACAAAGTTTGGGATGCTATCAAAGATTGATAAGCCAAGGCCAGATGTAGAGGGATTCATGCTTAAGACATGTAGAACATGCAGATACAAAGGAGAAACCAATAGAAGATAAGGAGTTTGGTGGTGAAGATGAGGATATTAAGGAATATACATCAACATACAAGCTTGAGCCTAAGATACCATGTGATCTTAGTGGACTTACAAAGCTTGAGTTATGACAAAGGTTGGATGAGCTATCATTAGATGTAGAGGGATACATATACGATAAGAAGATTGAGCTCTTAATACCTTATGATTCGGGCAAGCGTGATTACACTTGTGATGTGATGAAGATAGATGTTTGGATTTATGATCGTGGAGGCAGAATGATCTAGAATATGATACCTTGGTAAACAGGTATATGGGTTTTTGATTCAAGTAGACTACATTGTTAGTCCATCTAAAGGATGTGCATGTTCATACTAGGGGGTGGATGTCGACGTAAGACTACAAGTTCAATGAAGGAAGAACAAGGAAAAGACATCCATACAAGTATTTTGAATATGTGCTTAAGTTGTACTTGAACAAGATATGTACAAGATTTTTAGGTAGTAGAATTGGTCCACCAAAATAGTCTAAATTTTTAATATTAAGCTCTAATGACTTATTGAAAACTTTGGATGGACTCAAATACATATAAGGACTTGTTCTGAATAGTATAACTTGTACAGTACGAAAAATATCAAAAGGCAATGCATTTTACAAAAAGTGTTGTATTTGAATATTTTGAGAATATTTTTATAATTTTTCTCGCATTAGCTGTAGATCAAGATTGTTTTGATTGTTTTGAGTACTTGGATGACTATATTCAAAGTTGATATGACGAAGTTATGGCTGAAACAAGTCGGAGCCAAACTTAAGGTCTACAAGAAATAAAAACAAAGAAATCAAAAAGCAAAGGCAAGGAAGGAAAAAACAAGCATCTATGTTTGGAAAGCACTATTTTGAGGTTGTAAACAAGGTGTAGAGTTGTATAAATAGAAGTATGGATGGAGGAGAAGGCTTGGTTAATTTTTGAGTTGACGTAACGTGTGTCTTTGGCTTCAAGGATGTACTAATCAAGAGCCTTAGCCAAGAAGACTACTTGAAAGAAGGGTTTCTAGCCTATAGAATAGAAAATTTGGAGGATTTGCATCTCATTGTATCAAATTTCCTTATAAAAAATACAAATATCTTTTGGTGTCTATTATCATTCTTGTTTAACTTTGGTCTTGTTGACCAAGAGCCCCTGTGGCTTGTGGCTATTTGCTAGTCCCCCCACCAATAGTGGATTTTTCAACGACAATAGGTGACATCAAAAGACAACTATCTATTGGATGTGGTAGAGAATGACAAGACTGGGTTGTTGGAGAGCAAAGAAAGTGGGTTTGGGGTAGGGCTACCAATACGATGACTACTGAAATTCCTTACAGGCTACCCATTATTAGTAAATAGCTTTTAAGCTTTTAAGCTTAGAAAGCTTTAAGCTTTAGGTTAAGAAAAAAAAAAAGGAGTGGCCTTTTTAGCATTGACAGAAACATTATCGACCGTTTGTGGAAGAGAGGTGCATTGATGTGGCAAATTCTTAGAGTCAAAATGGTGGTTTTAGGTTGGATTAGGTGATGTGGTTTAATCTGTGATGGCTAATCTTGATGGTTCCTCCTCTCCCACAAAACCACCAACAAGAGGGTGGTTTTTCATAGTTGTGGATTTGAGAGAAGGAAGCCCTTTAGAGAATAGAAAAAATAGCCTCTGAAAAAGTTATTTTCTCCAAAAGCTGAAGTGAAGGACCAATTAATGGTTGAAGAAGACTCTTGTGAACCACAGACTTTTGTGGAAAGCTTTTGTCTACCACTAGAGAATAGAGTGATACTAGGTGTAGATAATGTTGAAGCTTTCAAGATGGATGCATGCTTCTTCTTCAATGTTGACCCGTAGATCAATCAACTTGCCTGTAATACCAATATTGAGGACTAAGGACTTTAACCATAGATAAACCAATTATTAGACAAAATTGAAAGAAATGCAAATTGAACAAGGAAAAAAATAGAGAGAAGAGAGAATCGAATTGACAAAAGCATGCATGAAACAATATTGGGTCCAATCTCCCCCATGCATGGGTGAGCATCTCTTGTATGCATATATTTATAATATTGAATTAAGCTTTTGTGCTCAAAATACATCGAAAGCATCCTTTTTGGGTTCTTGATTTTTCTCTCATTATACGACTTGCTTTTTGCAAATAAATGAAATACATTCTATTCTAAATAACTTTAAAATATTTTATTTTCTCTAATAAATACATCAAAATGATTAATTTGCACATAGTGCATGCAAAGTCCTTTCTCTAATAGAGACATACAAAATACAATGTTTTTGATAAACTTTTTCCCCGCTGTGAAGTGCATAACATGCACTTCAAAATAATAATTCCACTTAACTCTGTCTAATTATCTACTCACCACAATACAAAACACATTAGTATCATCCTATCTATTTGCTATGCATACTATCAATATCACACATATGCACTCATGCGATAAGTCTTAGATCATGCAACAAAGAAGAAAAATTTGATAAATTTTATATTAGATTCTAGTAAAATATCATGACAAATATACTTTCATAACAGGTTCAATTTGCAGCTCCATAGTGACAATCAACTCGTCTCCTTAAGGATAGGATCCCACGCATTAACTAGGGTCATTGACCTATCTTGATGGTATAGCCACTCATCAACACATCTTGCCATCTTGCACCCAGCTAAGTACAACCTATACCCATTGCATTAGATAGCTAGAATATGAATAAAGTCATCCATAGCTGAGACCCTTCAATCTAGTCAAGGAGACCTAAACAAAGCCTAAATAATTTGTATTGTAGCATTTCCAACTCAAGATGCCCATCCACCTTATCAATGGTAATAATATGCTAACTAATTTGGATCAAACCCCTCCTATCACCTTTGTTTTATAAGAACCAAAATATCTTCTCAACTCAGGACCAAGTAGACTTATTAAAAGGGATACATGAGTCCATAAATATGTTTGAGGTTGTGAGAACACTCCTAAGTATACCGACTTCTCGCCAGATGTATGTAGCAACACTAATGGATTGTTACAGCCATCCATGTCTTAGTATTAAAGGTCACACGTACATGGATGGGTGTAATCGTTTCATGCATAAATGTTGTCATGCATATAGATGTCTCGAGCTTATCTCCTCTCACCATTCTTCTCTTGAAAAATTACCTCTATTTTCTTGTAGCACACAAAGCCTCTAGTATGATCGAGCAAGTGTTGATACATAAAAGGTGTTCGATGTGTGCCTTTGTTAGGTCGTAACTATATTAGAAATGGATCTACAATCTAGATTCTAGTACACATGTTGTTTGAATATATATAAATCTTTTTTTGCTTGTAAACACTTACTGCTGCCTTCACAATCTGATGTCCTCTATACGATTATCGATAGACAGAAAAGAAAGCAACACCGTTGTCATGATCACTGCGTCACACACTTTTCTCTCTCGGAACACACAAACGTTCGAGTCTTCTGTCTGATTTCACCAAACCTCATTCGTATGCTTGTACGTGCACAAGGGCAGGTGTGGGTGCGTTTATGCAAGTGTGGCCGATCTGATGAAGCGTGTACGGGACTTGAACATCATTGATATCATATCACCTTGCCTGCTCGAATCCGATGCGTTAAATAGAAGTAGAGGAGGTGAACGACTTTTCAGAGCTACAGTCCCCCCGCCTTAATAGTCCAATGAAGAAGATGAACCATCCAGGCGCCATATGGATGCGAGCTGCAATCCTGGGCAGAGGATGTAGGGATTAAGCGACCATACGGTCCCCCAGCCGCTCCAGCTGTTGCAAGCTCAGCAACGTTCTTGCCCAACGTATGCAGTGAGGAACTTAGTGAGGGAAATAGCATTATTAGCATGCAAGCTACACAGAGAATGAATGGAAACCAACGAGAGATAGACTAGTGAAGGAATGAGAGAGACATCTATTTCGTACAGCTACAAATTCATGTGTAAACTATAATTACATTTTTCACATTCGTGTGTAAAATACCATCTCAATAGAGGCTATTTCCTTGTTAGATGATGTAGAGATGGGTTTATTTCCTCTTTTTTCTTTTTGCCTCAAACCTAGAATTGAGTGATGAAGAGATAAAACAATGTATGTAGAACACGAAATTTCATATATATAGATGAAACGACATGATAAGTTCTAGTGCTTGTGACCTCAAGCACGGTCATGGTCGCAAGCACTAGCTAAAAGTAATACATATCAAAAATGAGAACTACAAGCCAAGGGGAGGCATGCATGCATGGGGCTCCTCTACATCTCCTCAGAAGAGGCATCATCATCGCTACCACCATCGCTGCATGTGCCACTGCCGCCACCGCTGCATGTGCCACTGCCGCCACCGCTACTGCTAGTCCCCCCTTCGCTATCCTCAACTGCATCAGGATTCACCTACACAAACGATTAAGGTATATAAATACCATTACAAACAATAAATTAGAGTTACATATACTTTTCATGTAAAAAATAAAACATACCTCTTCTGGTTGTGGAATCTTCATGGCACGATTATATTGCTCCTCCATGATGAGTCCCTCCTCGTAGAAATGCTGCCAAGTGGACGCCCAGTTATGACCTCGATGGAAGCCTACCTCTCTAGGAGTAGGCATTCTACCAACGATATAATACTACAAAACAATTTGAACATACAACGTATTAGAACACATTACATAATGATTTGAAACAAATTACAAAATTTAATTTAAAAAAAATCAAATAATACTTATAAACTCAGCCTCCCATGACTCCCTGCTACCCGATCCATAATGCGACGATCCCATGGTTGCCATCTGGATGCGTCGCGCCTTTGCATGCTGACGACTTGTCCTTTTCTCCGCTGCTCTCTTCTTGGCCTCTTTCCACTCCCTGCGGTGGCAATTGGGTGGTTGGCCATATCCAGGGCGCTCCTGCTCTTGTCTTCGCAGTGACTCCTTGGCGCGTGTCATAAGGTGAGACCTCTTGTTATGAAGCGCGTCTCTCACCTTTGACCGTCCCCAATCATCTGAGAATCATGAATTCTCGGGATTAGGGTACCTTCTATGTACTACCCGCAGCACCTCTTGCTACAAACCATTTTTTTTGTGCTTGAACGGAATCATGAAATCTTTGTATGTGGCATGCACGACACTCCTCAAGTAGGCTATCACTTCCCTCCCCTCATGATTATGCAAGTTACCACCAACATCAGTGATAGAGTAGTACATTTGTGGAGGCTCATCTCTCTCATTTCCCGGTGAGGGTGATCGAGAGCCACCTTCTAGGCAACCCCCACAAAGCCCTCGACCTCCTCGTCCTCCCGCACGACTCTCCCTCCTCCCTCAATGAGTACTACCCTCTACCTCACTCAATGCACGTACTTCTGCAGATGCATGTGCTTCGGCCAGATCCATGTACTTTAGCTGATCCCTGTGCATCAGCTGATCTTTGTGTATGCATAGTGCGTGGAGTACCTATTAGTAGAGGTGTGCCAAGGTTTGGTGTTTGTGCAGCAGTGCCAGGCAAAGATGTGATAGATGTCCCAAACATGACAGTGAAAACCTCCTCTGCAGTGGGAGGGCGACCAAGATAATTGGTCATCTCCCCCATGAATTGCTCCTTGTTTGGAAAACCTCCAAAAAAGCTACTAACACCTCTAAAAAACTCCGCTAAGGTGTTGTTCATGTGTTCCAACTCAGGATCAGTGCCGGAAGATCCAGGATTCCACATCTACACAAGCAAAAATCCATTACTACCCTATGCAGATAAAGCATATTACATGCTGCGTCTATATCTACGTCTGTTGAGAGTGGAAAAAGACTGAATTTTTGACTTATTTTTATTATTTTTGAGGATTGAATGATTGATTTTTGGTGGATTTAGAGTGATGTATGGTTGTTAATGGAAGTATTTGAGAGTGTTTTGGATGATATTGATTATGTTTTGGATGAAGCTCTATGATATTCTGGTAGGTTCTGTTGAGCTTCTGATTGGTTCTATATACATTCTTTATAGCTTCTGTTTTGTTCTGATTTTCTTCTGTATGAAGTATAGATTGACGATTGATGAAGATTGAGATCTTTTGAAAGCTTATTTAATAGTTTTTTATAGTTTGGAATGATTTGAGTATGAGTTATGAGGTTCTGATGACCTTCTGTAGACCTTCTATAGAGCATCTGTCTCTGCTCTGTCTTTCGGTATTATAACTGTACTATGGTTGCTCTAGTACTGTACTGTAACTGTTCTGTAGACCTTCTGTAAGTGTTTTGTAGAATGTATGTGTGACTTTGGGAAAGTTTTCTAACTTTTAGAAATGATGAATCTAAGTTCAAAACAGCTAAAACAAGTGGAAGAAGCAACTGCTAAAGACTCAAGAGAAGACTAAGTGACAGTGACAGTAGTGAGCTGTGAAAAGACACTGTAGTGGCTCTCGTGACTCTTCATATCAGACATACCTCTTGGAAGGTGCATCCACGACCTAATAAGGATTATTAGGAGTTATTATGAGAGTATTGTAGTGAGGATATGATGTACTATTGATGGAGAGAGAGAGAGAGAGTAAGAGATAGTCAGTTTTATCAAAACAATGTAACTGCATATGAGAGATTGAGAGAGAGAACTATGAAAATATTGAAGATGAATATTATGTGATTGATTTCCATTCAAAGATGATGTATTCCTTTGTGTTCTTTGTTATATTGATGGATTCTATGAAGATGTTGAAGATTATGGTTGATTCTATCAAATCCGTGGGAGAAATCTACTATGATGCTGCGTGAAGAATTGTTGTTTTCTTTGTTTTAATGATCAGAAGAATTAAATAAAATCTTGTTGATGTTACAAGATATATTTTCTTGCAAGAGAATTTCCTTTTCCTTGGCGTTCCTCTTGGGGCTCCATGTTTTTGGTGCACAGCCGGGGAAACTTGCCATCAACAAGCACCAGAAGAGGTTGAAAATGAAGGAAATGGCATTGCCAAGAAGAGGAAAATTCAATGGATATTTGTAAAGTTCCTTCTTCCATTGAAGAGTTGGAATTTCTCATAATAAAAGCCACTTTCCACAAGAAGTTCATCCCACAATGGTGGAAACATATCACCATCATGATGCATGCTCTATATGGTGGACTATTTCCTCTTCCTGTTGAAGTAGCAGAAACTTGCATCTTGGTAGCAAACTGTTTGGGAACAAACTGAAGAGCAGAAAAAGAGAGAATGACCATCCATGGAAGATTTGACACTCATTAAGATGTTTTCAGACATCATCAAGTGGGAGATTGTGAAGAAGCTTCAGGAGTCGTGGTCTGTGGAGGTTCACGAAAACAAGAAGGAAAAGAGTTGGAATTTGTTTGTGGATGCTCAACAACAAGATACGTGGGATGCTTGGTGCACTGATAATCTTATGTTTGTTCAATTAGCAACCCACTGGGAGTTGGTAGACAAAGTATTCTTCACAACATACATTATTGAAACCCTCAGAAGCTGGCATTATTATAATGACACAATAACGATCTTAAGAAGAATGAGTTTTGATACCTTCAGAATAGAATATCTCCCCCTCTGTAGTGGTTTGAAAGCTAAATTCAGAGATGTTGAAAAGAAGGAAGTAGAGGAGATGTTGGCCAGAGAATCCTCCAGAGACTGAAGCCCTCTCTAATATTATCCTGTTGAGTCGAGACCAACTGGTTGAAGCCAACCCCCTAATGAATGACACAATAAAGAGGCAAGCGTTAGAATGAGTCCAGAGGTACTTGAGAAGAGAGAAGGCAAAAATCAAAGCTAAGATTGAGCTCGCACAGAAGCCTCCTTTGACTCCCTAAAAGCACTCTTTACAGAAGTCCCCATGGCGACTCAAGGTCCCCTTCCTAATCATATTTGTCCTGAAAATATTAATGATAGGCCAGCAAATGTAGTCCCATTGCCAGTTTTTAAGGGAGAGTACAATGAAGACCATGATCTTCATGTAGCAGAGTTCATGGTAGCCTGTATGGCTAACAATGCCAGAACCCCTAAGCATTGGTTAGCAATATTTCCCGCCACTTTCAAGGGCGCAGCATTTCAGTGGTATAAGAGACAAGCAGCATGAACTTTTGGCACATGGGACGATCTGAAGTTGGCCTTCCTCACTTATTCAGATGTGAAGGTTTTGAAGAGCGGATGCGAGAGGAGTTCATGAACTTAAGTCAGTCCTCTGGAGAAAGAGTAGAAGCTTATGTCTCGCGAATGAAATCCATCCTAAAGAGATGGACTAACAATCATTTGGATGAAGAAATCCAAAAAGGAGTGTTTCTCAGGGACCTACAACCAGAAGTTCGCAAGTTTGTGGAATTGAGAAGACCAGTCAAATTTGCAAGCTGCAGTGGAAGGTGCAAGATTGTATGATGAAGTTGAAGCAAGGATGTCAATGACTCTAGGAAGAGGAGTTTTACCTCCTCCCATGCCTGGAATGGTATATCCATCAAATGCAGTCCCAGGGACAGTTTCCTACCCCTATCTCCAAATACAAACAGTGTCACAGTATAATGCACCTAATCCATACCGCAGACAACAGTGCCTCAAATGATGGTTCAACCACAACACCAGTGGCCTCAAACAGTTCCTCCAATGGTGACTCAATAACAGTGGAACCCTACCAACTGGAATCAACAACCCCAAGTCTCAACAAGAGCTCTGAATCAAAGCCAGAACAGAGGACCCTCTAGATCGACCCAACCAATGTATGCAGTAATTACAGACGCTTCCCAAAATCCCACTACAAGTACTTTAGAAAGTGAAAATCTGAATGACTACTTATCCAACTCAGTTGCAAGTATCAATAAAGAGCTTCTAGATGTGATTACAGAGCAGGCCCTTTGTATCTATCAACCGAGACGGTGGGCTGAGTGTGACTGGTGTTTCTTCAATCAATTACCGAGAGGTGAGGATTGAGGGACGTTATGACCTTTGGAGTCATGTACGTTTCCGTTTCCCTATGCACCTACGGGCTGGGTTTCTACCATCAGCACATGACACATCACTCTGGTCTATACACTGCACTACAAGGCTCCCTGGCCTTTCTCCTTGCATCTATGCCAAATGGATTGGACGCACTTTTGCACCATCAATTGTGCACCCTGGCATACTCTTTCTACACCATTCCTTTGTCAATTTCTAAATCGGGTATGAGCTCTGGGTTTTCATTCTTATTTCCTCGAGTGATGTTAGTAATGGGGTGAGTGCTTACTCTTTCAATCCATTTGAGTGATCATGAGTTGAGTGCAATATCCCTCGTCATCGATGAAATTCATGTGATTCCTTCAACCAGCTACCTCCCTGGGTGCTACCGCGTGAGCCTTGCTACGAAGACAAAGGCTGTATGCTGTGAAGACACTTTGTTACCTCTTGCAGCCGACAATGACACCAGACGCAACCTCGATAGTCGGCATTCCTTCTCGGCAATATGGGCCAAGTTTTTCTAACCCTACACCTTTTGTTTCTCAATACTGGTCATGTTTTAAGTGTGGGGACGTTTGTAGTTGGTTTGAGGTGTGGTACTAGGTCCTTGATTGTTCCGTTTACCCTTCCTGTTAAGGTCTTAAGTGTGGGGATGCGTCCCTGCGCATCCATGTTGCATACACCCTGTTCTGATCATGCATCTATGCCGTGATTCCATGTTACCCTGATGGGGTCCCTTCCCCACCCTTACATTCTATTTCACCCTGTCCTCGGGGTTGTTCCTTGACCATTTGCTCTTATTCTTGGTTTTGTGCTTCTTTCATACCAACGGACCTTATGTTCATCGGAATCCCAATTCAACCTTACAGCCCTCTTTGTCCCTTCGAACGGCCTATTTTTCCTTTTTACCAATCCTTGTTCCGACAGACGGTTTTCAAGTTATTAATTTTTGAAGCAATTCCCATCAATTGTGGACAGTTTTCCATGTGAACGCGTCTTTATTGCTTTCGAACCCTGATCTGATGAGTCAAGCTTGTCATTTTGATGCACGGTTCATCCGTTATTAATTTTTGCGGTTTTCGAGTATTTTTCGTGCCTATTTTTCACATTTTTTCCATGTGAACCTGCCCTATTTTCACCGGAATTTCAGTTTGATTTGACAGCCATGTCCTGCCAACCTTTCCCCCACTTTTTCCCTTTTCCTCCCCCCTCTTTTGACTACCGAATTTTTAGTTATTAATTTTTCCGAGAGTTTTTTAATGTATTTTTTGTGTTTTTTCCACGTGAACCCATCCTAATTTTCCCTAAACTGAGCTTTGAGGCACCAATCCTATGAATTTCTTTTTTACAAATATTTTTCATTTTTATTATCCTCTATTCCGACGCACGATTCTTCCGTATTAATTTCCAAGTCTCTTTTCGGGCTCTTTTTTTGGGGTTTTTCCCATGTGAACGTGTCTTATCTCGCTCGAAACTGTGTTTTCTCATGATAGGATTGTCGAACACATTGTTCTGCACACTTTTCCTTCTTTTCGCACTTCGTCCCGATGCACGAGTTTTCTGATATTAATGCCCGTATGTGTTTTTGGGTTTATTTTTTGCATTTTTTCCATGTGAACATCCTGATTTTGCCTTGGAACCTGTGTTGCATGTTTCCAACATTTTTCCCTTGTCTCCCGGCCCATTTTTCCTTTTAAAGGATTTTTGATCCGACAAATGGTTTGGATTTTATTAAATTTCTTCATTTTTCTCGTTAATCTCATTTCTCGCCTCACGTGTGAACGCGTTTGTTTTTTGTTTTACATGCCTCGGGACACCCCGTGGCGTCCGTGGCTCGTGCGTCCCCATCCCTGCCTGTTTGACCCTGTCATTGCAAATTTTTTTACCCCTGCCCGCGCATGCGCATGGGTTAGGGATGTGTTCTTTTATTTTATTATTTATTTTTCTTTTCTTTTTTTCATTATTTAAAATAAAAAACAAAAAATAAAACTATATACACAATTTTTAAAACAAAAAATAATTATAAAAACTAAGAAAAAAGAAGAAGAAGAAGAAAAAAAACAAACACACTAAAATCACACACGAAAACACAAAAGACAAGAAAAAGGAAAAAAAACAAGAAAAAAAAAAAAACCTGCCCGTTGCGAATTGGTTTCCTCTCCTCCTCTTCCTTCCCTTTCTCCTCCCCTTCTCCCCTTCTTCTCCTGCTCCTTCTTTCTTCCTCCCCCTCCTTTTCTTTCTTCTCCTCCTTTCCTCCCCCACTCCTGTCGGCCGCCCGCTGTGCTGCTCCCTCCACCTCCTCTCCCTCCTCTGTGCTCCCTCCACCTCCTCTCCCTCCTCGGCACTCCCTCCACCTCTTCTCCCTCCCTCGGGCCCCTCCTGTTGTAGTGCCGCCGCCTCTCCCTCGTGCTAGCCTTCCTCACCTCCTGGTCCGCAACGCCCGCAGCACCTCCTGGTCCTCCGCCCGCAGCACCTCCATCTCTCCTCCAGTGCGGCCGCCCCCACCCCCTCTTCCTCCTCCCCCTCCACCTCCTCCTCCACCCACCTGTTGAGAAACACGGATCTAGAGCATGGCTATGGTGGTTCAAAGACGGGAAGAAAACTCATGTAGACATAGACTTAGACACTGAGTGTCACACAAGTGAATTAGGTTTCAAGATTGAGACTTGAACTCATAAACACAATCTTGTGTATGGACAATGACACTGATACTTTAGTGAAAAGAAAAGAGTACTATCATTGCATTAAGAAAAGAAAGCAAGTACAATGCTTTATAGGAAAGTAGAAAACTGCAGTAGGCACCATTGTGCATATGGGATAGGTAAGCCTGCATGTCCTTGGCCCTGAAGCTCCATACAAAGAGGTTGTCAGTGAGTGTGATTGCTGAATCTCAACAGCCCTGTAATGAGAACCACCTGCAAAGTCTGGGCACACCACAAACATGGTAGACACCAGAGGCTGTCACAGAAAAAGCTAAGTGTGGGCACCAAAACACGATGGACATCCAGAGGCTGTAACAGGGGCCTCACAAAGTGTTTAGGGACTGTAGTGCCAAGTTACATGAGGAGTTTACAAAGCTTATGGCAAGAAGCATTAGGGCTAGGAAATACAAGGCTTTTAAAACAGTCTATCAGAGTAATGAGAGTAGAAGGACTGATGAGGCTTGTCCTTCCGATGCTGGTGGTCTTCATCTTCATCTTCATCTTCATCTTTTGGTCCATGGTCTTCTTCTTATTTCACAACTACAAGATAGGCCTTTTGGGACCTCTTCCTAGCATGACAGAACTTCTCAGTGTGTCCGGTCCTTTTGTAGAAGTCACAGAAGAGCGGTTGCTTTTTACCTTTGTATCTGTTGTTTACATATAACATTTGTTCATCCTTTGAAGTGCTAGGCTCTTCTTTGCTTTTAAGTTTCTTCTCTTCCTCTAGCAAAGAGGCTTTAATATCAACAAGTTGAGGATTAGGCATATTGGTTAGAGTGGTTGATACATTCTCATAGGCAGGAGGCCGACTTTTTAACAAGACACCAATACAAACATCTTCATCCATTTTTAGCTTTATCCCTGCAAGCTGGGTTAGGAGACTTTCCATGTAATTTAGATGGGATGCCAGGGATGTATGAGGCTTCATATCAAGTTGAAAAAATTCAATCAATAGACCATACTTAGACAACTTTGATTGTGCACCAAATAAGGTATCCAATTTTTCCCAAGTGTCATGGGACGTGTCACAAGCATCCACATGATGGATGTAGCTGTCATCCAATTCCAATTTAATGATGGCCTGTGCCTTGTCATCATTCTTCTGCCAAGTAACTGCAAGGTCCGCATCTCGAGGTTTCTTCTCTTTGCCATTTGTGATGGCCCAAAGACCCTTCTTCATCAGGATGAGCTTGATGCGGGTTTGCCAGGTGTGAAACCCGATTCCCTTGAACCGAGCATTTGGAGAGTCTTTTTCAATGTTGGATGGCTGGAGCAGCACAGCAAATCAGCTCCAAGATTCTCAGATTTTACAAGTGGAGCAGATTACAATGTGTCAAGAGACACAAGTAATGGTAGTGTGAAAACACACTATGTAGAGACGTGATTTTGAGCTTGAATCTTCCTTGCTCGGGTTCGTCGATCCTTCTTCAATCTTCTCACGTCCTTCTCCTCCTTGATTTGGTGCTGGGACAGTAGATCAGAGTGGCAATGGGTTGTTCCAAGTGGCAGGAGAGAGAAAATGATGAGATTTTTGAGCTTTGATGAGACTGGCTATGGCTGACAGTTTAGGGTTTCAGACAGGGGCCTAGTTTTTTGCAGATTGCAGGAGCTGTAGTTGATCATTTTGAAAACTTTTTTATAGAAATGAAGCTTACTTCAAGCTCTTCAAAAGCCCTATCCTCCTCGTCAAGATCGCAGCATGTACGGCGCGCGCAGAGCGGACGAACAGATCAGGCGTAGATTTTGTCAGCAGCCACGAATTTCGACAATGCCGTGCTGGTTGATCAACAATGTGGATGATTTTTGTGCCAGAAGGGAGCGCCCTAAGTAGAGGAAGATATGTTTAGAAGAGAGTTCATGAATATATGCTCTACAGAGAGAGATATGAAGGCTCCATGGAGGGTATGTCCTGCAGGTCACAATTGAAGACTATGGCAGTGACTGGGAATTTTCACAATGCTGAGCTTCAGATAGCCAAATGTCATGGAATGATGTGATACAGGGAAGCTTTGTGAGTTGGAGAACACTTTTCCAGAAGGAAGCTCCAAGAGATTTGACCTGTGGAGTGAGATATAAGTGACTCAATCTGAGAGGGTGCTGCTGGCTATGGCTGCCATGGAAGCTCAAGTGAAGGTAGAGTTGGGAGATGAAGTCATGGGATGAAACTGAGCTGACCAGAGATTGATATGAGCTGAGAGAGAGTAGAGGAGAGTTAAGCCAAGCTAAGCCATGCCCGACTGGGCTCTGATACCATGTTGAGAAACACGGATCTAGAGCATGGCTATGGTGGTTCAAAGACGGGAAGAAAACTCATGTAGACATAGACTTAGACACTGACTGTCACACAAGTGAATTAGGTTTCAAGATTGAGACTTGAACTCATAAACACAATCTTGTGTGTGGACAATGACACTGACACTTTACTGGAAAGAAAAGAGTACTATCATTGCATTAAGAAAAGGAAGCAAGTACAATGCTTTATAGGAAAGTAGGAAACTGCAGTAGACACCACTGTGCATATGGGATAGGTAAGCCTGCATGTCCTTGGCCCTGAAGCTCCATACAAAGAGGTTGTCAGTGAGTGTGATTGCTGAATCTCAACACCACCTCCTTCACCTCCTCTTCCTCCCCCCCCACCTCCTCCTCCACCCACCTCCCCCTCTTCTTCCTCCTTCCCCCACCA
Source organism: Lygodium microphyllum (assembly GCF_053477565.2). NCBI lineage: Eukaryota > Viridiplantae > Streptophyta > Polypodiopsida > Schizaeales > Lygodiaceae > Lygodium > Lygodium microphyllum. The sequence continues at coordinate 95,986,293 of NC_141145.1, read as the reverse complement.
CCTCCCTGCCAGGTTAGCTACTAACCTCACATAGTTAACACTAACCTATGTTTAGTTAAAACTAACCTAGCTTTAGTTAAAAACTAACATAACTTAAGTTACTAAATCCCCCTTTAGTTACTCTAACCCCACTCGAGTTAACCTAACCTATCTAGGGTTAGGTTTCCACTAACCTCACTAGGGTTAGATTTCCACTAACATAACTGTACTTAGTCTCACTAACCTAACTCAGGTTAGTTCCACCCCCCACTAACTAACCCTAGGTTAGTTAGTCTAACCCTGGTTAGTTAGAACTTGCCCAGACTAACTTAACTTGACTAACTAACCCTAGACTACCTTAATTGACCTAACTAACCTAGACTAACTCAGACTAACCTAATCAACCCTGACTAACCTTACTAACCCAGACTTGACTTACTTGACTTATCTAGACTAACTTGACTTAGTTGACTTGACTTGACTTTACTTACCCAACTAACTAGATTTACCTCATTTAATTGATTTAGTTAATTTAAAAAATTCATTTAAATTCAAAAAAATTATAAGAAAATTTCTAAACATTTTCCCATATTTTTGCCATTTTTTGAAATATTTGTTAGGTGCAAATTAAACCAACTAAATTGTAGAAAATTTTAACTTTGAGAATTCATTCAAAATTACTTGAAAAATACATAAAATTAATTTAAAATTAGTAAAAATCCAAAAATTAATTCAAAAATTTTTAAAAAACATTCCACCTATCCCCTGACCTTTTTCCACTAATTTTTCACTTCAAAATATTTTCATACAAGGCCAAAATATTCTTTGAAAAAAAACCCTAATTTTCATAACATAACTAGTGGCCATTTCCTCCATGGCTGAAATTTTAATTTTTTTCCTTCATCACAATTCCTTTTGAGAAAAAAAAACAACCACAAACAATTTATTAGAAAAAAAACACATAAAATAAATAAATAAAAACACATAATATAATAAATTAACCAAACCACACTATAAAACCAACACAAACACACCTAAAATATAACCCAAACACAATACAAAATAAAAAATTAAAAATACATGAAAAATTAACAAATCCACTAAGGTGTTTTCTTTTTTATTCAGTCAATGGGCTTTGATTTTGTTTGACTGGATTCATTAGTTTTTGGGGACTTCTCCGTGCGCCTTCCGGCCATTGCATACACACCCCTACCAGGTATTTATTTTGTGAGATTTATTTATTTTTATTCCCCCTTAATCACAATTAATTGCTAAAATGAACTATTTATTCACCCACATTTTCCACGTGCATTCGCATTAAACACACAATTTAATAATTTAAAAAATCAATGAGCCATTCACTTTGCATGCGCTACATACGCTTAAGAGGTACCTTAATTTGTAATAAAAATGAACCAACCGTCACGAAAAAGCACGCACTGGCAAAAAAGCTCTTCACATTACTATTAATTTTTAATTAATGAATTTGCATTTAGAGACCCAGTCTGGGAATCGTAGTCTGGGTCGTGATAAAGCACCGTTTCAACTTAATAATTTGTAATTAAATTTTTAAGAAGGAACCGCCCTTTTCTTATTAAGGTTTATAACCTAATAAAATGTCACCCATTGTTAATAATTTCTTAAAATAAACTCTTCATTTAAATAATTCTCCCTCACTACATTTTTTTCCCTTTTTAATAAACACGCTTTGTGGGATGGGCGCGTAACAATCTTTTAGTTGACATTGATGGTCAAGGTTATAGTCACGTCTTGATGTACATTTTTCTGGTAGTCTAATTTGTGTATATGTTACGATTACAGGTGCGGTGTGTAGTTCTTTCTTTCTTGCCTGATACGCGGATTTGGGTACCTATTTGTTGCATCGCATGAAGTTTTCGGTCACATATGTGTAGAGGTCATGCCGAATTTTTTTCTAGGATGTGTATTGTCTGGGGTGGTAAATGGTTTAGTTACATCTATGTAAGTATGAGTGTCCTTCTTTTTGGATTGATTTCTTTTTTATAGCCCTTCGGTTGTTTTGCAGGCATTCTTTGTGACTGTCTGTGTTGTGGTGTGTGTGTTTTTCATTTGAATGGCGCGTCACGCTCCTCCGCCTATCCAGTATGTCCCACTGATTAGTAGGGATTACTCTTCCCTACTCACTTTTGAGCCTATAGCAAAGGCAGGACTTGCGACTTTCGTGGCTGCTTCCTTCTCCTTGATTCCAAAAGATCCATCCATGTGTGATGAGTTCCTTGCCTCATACAGCAAGAAGTCATGACTGGTCCATGGTGCTTCCATGACATTGATACCCCGAGGGTTAGGGAAGGCTCTGTCTCTTCCCTACAAAGGAGAGCCCTTTATTACAACTAGATAGCTATTCTCTAATGATGAGATTTTGAAGCTATTACAGAAACAGACCAAGGAAATTCTGGATGTTCCTTCAAGACAAGTCTATGCCTACCAAAACGCCATCCCATTACTTATCCAAAGAGCTCTTTACAGCTTCCAGGATGGTGTTAAAAGTAGTAGCTATTGATTGGAGCACTTACCTACTCACAAAGATGGATCAACATTTCGTTAAAGTAACCAGGGAAAATGTCACCAACGTCACATATGGGTCCTACTTGTTTGCTTTCTTGACATACTCAGGCCTAAAAAATGGTGTGCCTCCTCCTCCTCCATCTGATCCAGTATCTCCTTCACCACCTTCAGACGAGTCAGAACCTATTGATATAGAGGATCTAGATTCTCCTCCTCCCCTGGTCATTCAGCGAAAGCGCTTAAAGCGGGTGGCAGATAAAGCTCCTTCAGTTCTTCCTTCAGTTACAATTCATGCTATATCTGGCAGTAAACTTCCTGCTTACCTCACATGTAACAACCTGTTCAGGGTACACAGAGAGGGTTCCTTGGACATATCAGTCCCTTCACTGGACCAGTCTCATGTCGGGAGATGCCATTCCATTCCTCTGTAAAGACATTCAGAGTTCAATTGAACTTTCAGTGACAGCGTGTGTTCAACAGTTGTATGCTTCCTTTTATGAAGAACTGATGCAGTCCAAAGACCAATTGCATAAGGCAACATCAGAGTTAGCCTCTGGTAACACTAGCAGATCTGTTTAAGCAGATGGAGCAACAAACCCAAATGATTGAGACCCAAAGAGAAGAGATATCTTCTTTGAAGATTCAGTTAAACAGAAGCTCAATCAAAGGTCACTAAAATCTCCGAGGAGAAAGAGAGGATGTCCACCGAAGTGCAAGAGTTTCAAACTCTCTTAGATGCAAAACTCTCCGCCTTACAGATTGCTAATGACATAGTGGAATCACAAGCTTTCCAAATTAAGCAGTTGCAAGACCAACTGGCGCAGTCACGGTCTATTCCTCCCAGCCCTAATGTTCCACTAATCCCTTCTTTCTCAAAGCAGGACTTGGTAGTTCTCCAGAGACAGGCTACCTTGTGTCCTTTATTCCAAGATAAAGTGGAACGATTGCAATCCAGGATAGATCTGCTATGGTCTACATTTGAGCATTTCCAGGAATATGTTCCTTTGGACCATTCTTTCTTTGTCCACTATCAATTGCAGAAGTTGGCCTTTTACATGAAGCTTTCAATGATGGATCTTCCTCTGCCAGAGGATGGTTGGAGTGGGGCTTGGTCTCCTGAGTTACTAACAGAAGTGGTCCATATGGTGTTTGAAGATTTTGTGACGACGAATACCATATTGCTGTCATATATGTATCTATGGGGAGATCTGTTGATTCCAGATGAAGTAGATATGGCCTGGTATGTGGAAGATGTGGTTTTAATAGCTGTTTTATATGTCAACTATTTGGAGCTGCGAATAGATGACATGTTCCAGAGTTACTCCTCAAAAGTGGCTACTTGCCCTGATAATTCCTGGCACTCAATGATTGATTCTGTGGTCCTGAATCAATGTCAGAACACAGCTTCTACCTATGTACAGAGTACTAACCAACTGAGGGTGGATCTCTTAGCTCACCTTTCTAAAAATAATACATTTGATTCAACCTTTTTTTATGCCTATCAGAGAAGATCTATCTTAGGTCCCTCTGTTTCTAGCCTACTGTACTACCAACAAATGGCTCACCGTTATGATACCTATCTTTCCCTCTATCAAACCAATTCAACAGCAATCTTACCCCTTCTTTTCCAACCTCAATCTTATCCTCAAATTCCCATATTTGCATATTGCTCTTTTATCGAAGATAGAGTATTTTCCCCTTCTCCACCGTGCCCTTCTCCATCTATCCATGTACCTTCTACCTTTCCTATTTATCAATTAACACCTTTCCTAACTGATTCCCTAAAATTTTCAGCCACTCCTTCTTTAACTTATTCCTCCTTTTATGATTTTTCCTACCCATCTCTTCATCCTCTTTTACTTATTCCACTTCCATATCCTACCACTTCTATCTCTCAACCCCCTCAGTTGGTTAGTGAATATGAAGGGTTTAATCAGCAGATTACCAGAAGAAGAGGATGGAGCTCGACTGATTCTCTTACAGGACCTCAGATTAACTGGCCAATAATTCCAAGAGATTGGACAACTGCCAGTCAAGCATACCAGATCTACCTTCATTTTGGTCACCAATATTCACAATCTCTAGATCCTTCAGTGAGATTGACATCTCATTTTGCTTGGTATCTAGCATACATGCATAGGCATTCCCATAATGATCAAAAGGCCATTCCAAAAATTTGTATGAATGTCAATGTGAACATTGACTCCAACCAATTGGATGTCATGTACTTTCATGCCCTATGTCTCCCTAGCAGATACCTTGTGTTGCTAGAAAGGATGTGCTGCTTGCAGTTCTTTCAAAATCCTCCAAAGACATTTGTAGACGAATCCTTCTCCATGGATTGCTTTCGAAACCACAAAGCCTTTAAAAGGGATCATCTTCATTGATACCTTTGCAATGTATCTTGGATGATTCTTAATTATATATATCTCTTTTTGGAGGTGTCATTCAGATGGTTATGTTAGTGTTTGTGTGTGTTGTAATAATTGTATGTGATGAGTTCGTGCTGATTGAGAATACTTAGTTTGAGAGCTCTTTTCAACCGATTGATGGTGGATGGAAATCCTATGGTGGATAGCTGAAGAGAACCTCTTATATTCTTTACAAATTTGTTATGGTTTTTAAATTATTAATAAGATGATTTAATGAATAATGGAAGTTTTCCTTTAGTAGTATTTTTCTCTCAGATACAGGTAATAAGTTGGGGTCGTGGGTTAGCAAGATTATTGCAGATCTGATAGAAGAAAAAATTGAGCTCTTTAATGAACTTATATTCTTCTTTTTCTTAAGTCGTGAGGACGCTTCCTTTCTAAGTGTGGGGATATGTTGAGAGTGGAAAAAGATTGAAATTTTGACTGATTTTTATTATTTTTTAGGACTAAATGATTGATTTTTGGTGGATTTAGAGTGATGTATGGTTGTTAATAAAAGTATTTGAGAGTGTTTTGGATTATATTGATTATGTTTTGGATGAAGCTCTGTGATGTTCTAGTAGGTTTCGTTGAGCTTCTGATTCTGTATACCTTCTGTATAGCTTCTGTTTTGTTCTGATTTTCTTCTGTATGAAGCATGGATTGATGATTGATGAAGATTGAGATATTTTGAAAGCTTATTTAATAGTTTTTTATAGTTTGGAATGATTTAGTATGAGTTATGAGGTTCTGATGACCTTCTGTAGACCTTCTGTAGAGCCTCTGTCTCTGCTCTGTCTCTCTATACTGTAACTGTACTGTAGCTGCTTTGGTACTGTATTGTAGCTGTTCTACAAACCTTCTGTAAGTGTTTTGCAGAATGTATGTGTGACTTTGGAAAAGTTTTCTAACTTTTGGAAAGGTTGAATCTAAGTTCAAAAGAGCTAAAACAAGTGAAAGAAGCAGTGCTGAAGACTGAAGAGAAGACTAAGTGACAATGATAGTAGTGAGCTGTGAAAAGACAATGTAGTGGCTCTGGTGACTCTTCATATCAGACATAACTCTTGGGAGGTGCATCCACGACCTAAGAAGGATTATTGAGAGTTATTATGAGAATATTGTAGTGAGGATATGATATACTATTGATGGAGAGAGAGAGAGAGAGTCAGAGATAGTCAGTTCTATTGAAACAGTGTAACTATATATGAGAGATTGAGAGAGAGAACTATGAAGATGGGATTCTATGAAGATGTTGAAGATTATGATTGATTCTATAAAATTCGTGGGAGAAATCTACTATGATGTGCGTGAAGAATTGCTATTTTCTTTGTTTTGATAATCAGAAGAATGAAATAAAAACTTGTTGATGTTACAAGATAGATTTTCTTGCAAGAGAATTCCCTTTTTCTTGGTGTTCCTCTTGGGGCTCCAGCGTCTTTGTGTGCGTCTGTCAGTGCGTCTATTTTCACGTCTATACCTGCATCTAGACTGTTATCTAGACGCACTACAGACACGCACAGTTGGACCATATTTTGCAAACCGTTATAAAAAATGCGCAAAAAAAACCTCCATAGATGACAGTCTATAGCATGTAGAGAGAGAGAGAGAGAGAGAGAGAGAGAGAGAGAGAGAGAGAGAGAGAGAGAGAGAGAGAGAGAGAGAGACAGAGAAAGCAAACAAGATTGACAGAGAGAAGAAGAACTCACCTTCTTTGCTTGTTCTGACGGGTGGCGGCTAGGTTGCAAGCTCCTTGTCCTCCTTCTCCCTTCCCTTGGTAAGTTGCTTGAATCTTCTTCTCTTCCTTGCTGTTTGGCTCTTGTTCTTTACTCTTTGGCGCTTCCTTCCTCCTATCCTCTTTTTACTATTGTTTGCTTCCCTCATTGTCTTCATGAAGCGATAGATAGACATGATTAGTGATGTCGAGCTCGAATTGCAAAAAACACACAAAAAATGCAGGAAAGCACTGGTTTAAAAAGAAAGCCACAACTTTTTTTTATTTTTTAAAATATTTGTGTGGTGCATCTATAAGCGCGTGTAATTGCGCGTGTATATGTGTAGATAAGACATATTACACGCGCTGATAGATGCGTAGTTACAGTTAAACTGATTAGATGCTATCTTTTGGTTGTTTTTGGATCAACATGACATGACTTTCCTAGTCTTTCAATATCAAAACGTTTGCCTCCATGTTGTAAGTATCAATGCATTTAGGAAATATGAGATATATACCAAATGAAATCATATATGCCCTTATGATTTAGGTGCAATTATGTCGTCATTTTCTACTAGTATGGGACATGCTGGGTCAACAAACAATACATCCTCTAGTGAGGATGAGACATTATGTCTTCACAATCGAGACACTTGGCCACGACAGAAAATCAAATGTATGTGTGATCGTTGTCGAGAATGTTTTTTTCCAACACGTCGAATCACAATATCACACCTCAGCATGTACGAAGAGTGGGACCAAGAAAAAGACCCAGTAATTTTTATTGCTTTATTTGCACAGATATTATTGGTCTATGTTGCATCTTCACCATTAAACAAAACCTCCTTTTTTTAATTGAGTAGGATGCGGTACCACATTCTCAAATGGTCCCTCCAGGGTGTCGAGAGGCTGCGAAGCGTCGACGCGAGGAGGCAGAGTCCTCAAGAAGAGGAGAGACTGAGTGATGACAATATCAGCCCTCTTCAAATGCCCCACCAAGTTTTGGAGGAAGAGATTTTGGACAACATGGTGCAGGATTTATTTTCCCATGAGGTTGGGGGGGAGGGCGTCACTAGAGAGACAAATGATCCGCTACACATAGCGTCGAAAACTCCATTATACGAAGGTTGCACCTACTCCGTTCTACATGCTTCTTTTGAGATACTGAACTTACAAACCATTTATGGATAGAGTAATGCTAGCTTGAATGCATTATTGAAGTATGTATCAAATGATATTAATTCATAAATACTTCTAGACAATATTCACGGTTTGTTAACTCTGTTTGCACAGTATATGCAAGTTATTGTCACAAATGCTTCCAAATGGAAATAAATTACCAACTAGAAGGGAGCAAGCAAGGTGTTTCTTGACATCTCTTGGAGGTCTCAATTAGGTTAAAATCCATGCATATATCAATGATTGCATCTTGTTTCATGGGGATCATGCATCTGCACGACAGTGTCCTATTTGTGGTGAACCAAGATACAACTAGGAGATGAAATCAATGGATGTGCCTCATAAGGTTTTGCGACATTTTTCTATTATTCCATGTATTCAACTTATGTTTAAGTGTGAATCTATTATGAGACTCATGTCATGGCATGCTAGTCACCATTCAAGTGATGAAAAGTGGAGAATTCCTTCAGACACACCAGCTTGGCAACATGTAGACAATTTGTAGCCTACTTTCAAAGAAGAGCCCAGAAATTTGAGATTTCGACTAGGATTAGATGAAATAAATCCATTTGGCATCAAAGCACCTCATATAGTGTATGGCCAGTGGTATTGGTGAACTATAATATCCCTTCATCCATGGCAATAAAAAAAGGACATGTAATGTTGTCCTTTTTTATTCTTGGAAAACACAAAGTAAAAAACATGGACGTTTACTTAGAGCCTTTGATCGAGGAGCTAGAAATGCTATGGAGAGGTATTGAGGTGCAACATGTGAGTGCATCATTGTCCTCTTGAGATTTCACTTTAAAGGGCATGTTGTTGTGGACCATGCAAGACTTTCCAGGCTATGGAGAGTGTTTAGGTAGTTGCATACTCTATTAGGAAATCATGCATGTCCAATTTGTGGTCCCCCTTTGGTTTCTTCTAGATCGACACGCTTGAAGAAGGTTATCTATGACAATCATCATAGTTTTCTTCATATTGACCACCCCAAATATGCATCCCCCACTAATGGAAGAACTCCACAATCTTTGAGAATTCAAGATTGGAAGGACACTTGGACACACGCCAATGATCATCCTCCACTCGGCATGAGTCGGTAACTAGTTTACTTCTTTTGTTTGTCTTTAAAGTACACTCCATTATGAGAACAAGAAACAATATATTATTTGTGCCTTAGATTCTCTATATTTTTTCGTCTCCCATATTGGACTGAACTCAAGATCAATCACCTGTTGGACCCCATGCATATATTCAAGAATGTTGCCTCTACATTATGGGATCACTTAATCGGGGCTCGTGATTCTGTCAATGTAAGGGAGGATTTACATAGCATTGGATGTATGAGACGAGCTTGGCCACGCATCGGACCCAGAGGAAAGATCGAGTTACCGCATGCACCTTCGATGTTGTCTAAGACCGAAGAAGAGATAGTGAAGCAACATATATGTAGCTTTCAAACTCCCACAGGATATATGAAATGCCTCAAGGGAGCCTTCATAAAGAAAAAGGAAAGAGGTATGGAGCAACTATCCAGTTTAAAGTCTCACGATTGGTACAAAATGACTCAGGTAAGGATTTTCATAGCCATAAATATGTTAATTAGTGGAGTAACTATGTAGACTAATTAACAATGTATGAATATTTACATACAGTTTATCCTTCCTACTAGCATATCCCATTGTGTTTTGAAAGATATGAATGATATCATTTACAAGATGGGTGAGCTCACGAGGTATGTATACTTTATACTTTTTTTTAGTTTACATATTACGTACATCACATAGTAAACCCGCTTGAATTTATGAACAAAACTAATCATCGTTCTCAATTGCATGTTGGTAGATTTGTGAGTTTGAAGGAAATCGATCCAAATACATTGCAAGAGGCTCGCGTATTGTCCATTGAGGTGGTTTGTTTGGTGGAGGAAACTTTTCCTCGCTCCATTTTGACTACTCAAGTATACTTACTTGTACATCTGATTGATGAGATCGCAATTTGTGGGGTATTTTATGCAAGGTGGATGTTTCTTCTAGAGCGCTTTATGAAAATCCTAAAAGATTTTGTATGGCAAAATGCACAGCCCGAGGGAAGCATGGTTGAGGGTTGGTTAGTGCAATCATACCTTGTACAAATCTTTGAATATCTTACTAAAGTGGACCCCTCTTTACTATGACTATGGAAAGATGATGAAGATTTGAGGATGACCTCTATAATACCTCAAGGAAAAGGAAGGAGCAAAGTGCTAATGAAAGAGGAATTTCATAAGTTAAATGTATTTTGTGTGCTTAACAGCGAAGTAATGAGCAAATGGTTGACACTATATAAAGAAGCAAGGGTAAGAAGAGTAAGCAAAAGGCAAGCATTTCATGCTAGACATGGACGTAATGTCCCATATCCAGAACATTTAAGTGCGCTTCCACGTGATATTGATATAGATTGGCTACATGAAGAAATGGAGAAGATGGAAAAAGAGGAGGCGATGGATATATCGCAAGAGGAGTGGGAATACGCACGAGGTTGCTTATCAAAGGTGAGACATACTTGTAATTAAATGATCTTTAGTTATATATGATATAATAATTTCACATGTTTCATCTTTAACTAAATCATTAATATGATCTCAACAATGTACTACTAGTGCACATTGTTCAATGCTATTTGGTGTAAAGGCAAACATTTTCGAACTCAACGTATAGATGATAAGAGAAATACCCAGGATTGTGGTATCCTTGCAAACTTCCAAGATACCAATGGCACCATGGAAGGTTATTGTGGATTGATCCAAGATATTTTGAAGCTTGACTTTAGGTGATTTTTTATATATGTACTAGATGTGAAGTGGTTTAAAGAAGTAGTAACAACGAGTGAGCATTGCACAATTAGACGTCATCCAAGTGGTTTTGTAGTGATTGACTCTACAAAATTTCACCAAGGCAAGAATGACACATTCGTACTACCTCAACAATGTGAGCATGTATATTAGAAGCTATTTATTTTTATATATATTACTTCTTGATACATTCTCAAAATACAATAAATATAAACAATAACCGATGGTGGCACGTCATCCCCATATCTAATTATTCAAAACCAATATATGACAATGCTACCAACATAGAGATAGTTGATGACAATCCAACAATCAATGATGATACAATCAATGATGATGCACATGATGATGCCATGATCGATGATATACATGATGCAGTGCAAGATGATCCCCGCGAGGATGTTCAAGGAAGCGCAGAAGAGGATAACAATATGGTTGCAGATGATGATGATGATGATGAAATTGAGCATAGCAATACATCTGACAGTGGGATAGACTTATTTGTTTCATTGCCTATTGGTAACATAGACCTAGAGATAGATAGTCTAGCAAGGGCCGATCTCATTGAAGATGAGATTGATCATTCATTGTAGCATATATAATTAGCTTTGAATGATTGGATATATATTTGTAATACTTAGAAAGAAGTAAAGTTGATAATGTATTCAAAAAAATACTAGATGTTAAGATGTTTGGTCATATTTAGGGACTTTATGAGAAATGAAAAATATGTGCGTTTATTTTCACATCTATAGGCGCATTTAAAAACGTGGGTATATAGACGCTTTCTATATACTAGCGTGAATAGATGCGCTGATACACGAGTTGATAAACGCGCCCGCTATTTCGCGTGTATAGTGCACGTCTATAGGGCCTTTCTTTTGTAGTGGCGGCAGCAGAGCGCGTACGCTGCAGCACAAGAAGGAGCCCCTTGTCCTCTGCTGTATGGCAGATTTTGATGGTTGCAGCACGACAGTTGGCGGCTGTAGGCGATATGTGGTAGTGGAGTGGCGACGGCCAATGGCGGCACGCACGGCAGCAGGCAGCCCTTGTCCCTCAGCGCAGTAGCCTCGTCTCTCCTCTCCTCTCTGATCGTCAGCGTGGTAGCCTCCTCCTTCAACGGCATGACTGCACAGTTGGCAGCTATAGGCGGTATGTGGTAGCGGAGTGGCGATGGCCAATGGTGGCACGCATGGCAGCAGGCAGCCCTTGTCCCTCAGTGCAGCAGCCTCGTCTCTCCTCTCCTCTCTGATAGTCAGCGTGGCAGCCTCCTCCTTCAACAGCATGACTGCCTCCTTTTTTTCCTCTTTGCTCCACAAGGAAGTGTTTATATAGTGCTTAGGGGGTGGGGAAGAGACTCCACACACGTGGAGCCCCCCATGCTTCCCTCTTCTCCCATGCATCTCCACCTCTACAAGCTCCCCATACTCCTCACTTGCTCTTCTCCTACTCCCTCTCCTCCAGCCATGCATTGGCTGGGGGAAGGGATAATCATTTAAAAAATTTTAACTTAACCTTACCATTATCCATTTTGCCCCTTCAAAAAGGGTGTTTTCCTGCGGGTTTTGCGGTCTTAAACCCCGGCCTTAATTGCTCAATGCAGAGGCCTCATTCTTATGCGTGCGGGGTACGGATTAAGCTGCCGATAATTACGATGTGAGAGATGATCTTGCACATGTTTTTAAGCGGCATGCGGGGAGTCAAGTTCAATAATATTTTTGAGCAGAAATATTACATTCTCTCCCCCTTGGAGGAATCGAGATGTCCTCATCTCGAGAAGAACTAGGGGTATTATTGGTTGAGAGTACTTTCATCTATCCAAGTGGCATCCTCCTCGGGATAATCTTTCCATTGGACGAGACATTCTCTCAAGGTTCTGAATCTCAATTTCCTCTCCCTAACATCTAAGATCCTGTCATGCCATAGCTCAAGGACTCCTTGGCTAGGCATTACAACTTGTTGATCATCAAGTACATGGCTAGGATTAGGTACATACTTCTTCAGTAGGCTGATATGAAATACATTATGAACCTTTAGGTTCTCAGGGAGTTGCAGTCTATAAGCATTGGATCCTAGGCACTTGAGGATCTTGTAGGGTCCACAATACCTTGGACTTAGCTTCTTGCAATCTCCTAAGGATAGGGAACTCTTCTTTGGGCGTACGCAAATGAAGACCATGTCTCCTTCCTTGAAGGTTCTATCTTGACGTTTCAAATCTGCGTATGCCTTCTGTCTATCCTTGGCAGCTTGGATGTCCTGTCTTATTGTTTCATTTGGTCATCCATATCTTCCAGCATCTGCCTTGAAGCTTCAATCCTCAAGATTGGATCCGAAAAGTTTAAAGGACTTCGACAGTCATGCCCATACAATGCTTGAAAAGGGGTCATCTGAATGCTTTGTTGGTAGGAAGCATTGTAGGCAAACTCAACCAGTGGTGGTAAGTATTGAATCCACCTTTTTGGTTCACGGTTGCAATGTGCCCTTAGCATATCCTCGATGACTTGGTTGACTCGCTACGTTTGACCATCGGTTTGGGGATGGTAAGATGTACTAAAACAGAGTTGAGTCCCAATGGCTTCAAAGATAGCTCTCCAGAAGTGTGATGTGAAGAGAGAATCACGATCACTAATGATTCTTCTGGGAAACCCATGCAGTTTAAATATCTCCTTGATAAATCACCTTGCAATGTTAGAGGCTTTATAGTTTGTCTTAACAGGCATAATGTACAACCTTAGTGAGCATATCAACCACAACCATAATGGAGTTGAATCCTCCTTGAACTTGGGGTAGGCCAACAACAAAGTCCATACTGATGAATTCCCATTTCATTTGGGGAATGTCAAGTGGTTGCAACTTTCTTGGCATTTTGACATGTTCGGCCTTAATACGTTGACAAGACAAACACTCAGTGACATATTTGAGAATGTCACCTTTAAGCCTCTCCCAATGACTGCATTGAGGGTCTTGGCATAGCCAGGATGCCCTGAGAAAGGGGAGTCATGAGCTTCCCAAAGTATCTTCTGTTTGAGTGACTGGCTTGCCGGTATACATAATCTCGTTCTATAGTAGACAAGTCCACTATTTATAGAGAATTCTTAATACTTAACCTGTAGCTTTGGGTCTTGATCCTTGATAGGCCCTTAGCATCTTCTGATAGGTTGGATCATGGCACGCTTCTTCTCTGGCTAGCTCAAGTATTGGGTTGTTTGACATGGATATCTTTGTGGCTAGAGATCTAGCTCTTGATGGATTTTGCAAGATTAGAGAATTAAGGAATGCCTTGCGACTAAGTGCATCAGCAACTACATTCTCCTTTCCAAGCTGATATTTGATTTCAAAATCATACTCCTCTAGCACTTCAATCCACTTGAGATTTTTATGATCCGTCACTAGGGTAAACTTGTTACCCAGCAGGTAATGTCTCCAAAGCTTTAGAGCATGGATGACAGCTAACAGCTCTAGATCATGGGTAGCATAATTCTTGAAGAGTATGCTACAGGATGTTCTCCTTGCATAAGCACACATCCTAAGGCAAGCGTGCTAGCATCAATTACTACTTCAAACTCCATACCAAGATTTGGAAGTTTCAGGATAGGTGCTGATACCAAACTTTGCTTTAGTCTATCAAAGCTAGATTGTTTAGCAGTTGACCATGCAATCGATGTTTGCTTCTAAAATAGGTATCCTCAAAGAAGACGAGTACCAAGTCATCAAGATATGGCCTAAAGATATCCTACATTAACCTATTGAAGGTGGCAAGTGTATTCGTTAGCCCAAACGACATGACTAGGAACTCAAAGTGTCCATATCTTGTGTTGAATGCCGTCTTTGGGATATCTTCTTCCTTGATCCTTATCTGATAGTATCCAGACCTGAGATCAATCTTGGAGAAGATCTTCACACCTTGAAGACTGTCAAGAAGTTCATCTATTCTTGGAATAGGGTACTTGTTCTTAACGACTGATTGATTCAACCCTCTGTAATCAATACACAGCCGAAGTGTTCCATCTTTCTTCTTCTGGAATGCACTGGAGCTCCCCATGGCGAACTGCTGGGACGGATGTAGGCCTGATCTAATAGTTACTTGAGTTGCTCCTTCAACTCAATTGCTTCCGGGATGGACATCCTATATGGCCTCTTTGCAATTGGCACAACTCTTGGCACTAGTTTAATTTCATGACCAACTTCCCTTTGAGGCGGAAGTTCTATCAACTCGTTAGGAAATACTTCTATGCACTCCTTTAGCCATGAAGGTTCTTCACTAGACTCCTGATTTTGATCTAGCTTATTAAGCTTAATCAAGTAGACAAGTAGTCCCTTTCTAACTCCCTTTATAATCTGAGATGCTCCGCTTTCCAGCCTCTCCTTGAGTTGTGACGAATTCCCCTTCAGAGTTTCGAAAGGAAACTTGGCCCTTTTTACAATGAATGTGGGCGTCATTAGGTTTAAGCCAATCCATTCCGAGCAAACACTCATGGATACCTAGGTTCATGACCCTGAATCTGATCGAAGTCGGCTTTCCTCCTAGAAAGAATTCCACCTTAGTAGTTTGCTTGGTACAAGGGATCTCACGACCATTTGCTAATTCCATAAGCAAGGTAGGTGCTTCTATTGTGTCTATTCGTAATCTTCTTGCAAAATTTGGTGAGATAAAGGAATGCGTACTACCACAATCAATCAAGGTTTTGAAGCCTTTACCTTGATAATCTGAAGGTGTCTGAATCACCGAGAACTGGTGATTCGGGCCTTTCTTGTGAAGGGCAGCATGGACTGTTGCCCTCTCAAAGTCTGCTTTCATGGTCGGGTCTTCTTCATCGCGCATTTCCTTGTTGGCAGCACATGCATTTCTTCCTCTGCCTCAGGTGGCGGCTCCTTGGCCACAGGCGATTCCTTGGAATAGTCATTGATGTTGTCCTCCACCAAGTTTGGGACATTGCCTTTTGAAATGACCGGGCTCGTTGCAGTGGAAGCAACAGAGATTGCAGCCATTACCTTGGGTAGGAACAAAGTTATTGACATTGTTGGTCCTTGCTTTCTTCCTTTGTCCTCGGTTTTGACCTTGAACTCTCTTTGCTTGGGACCTATACACTCCTTTGTTCTGATCATTATAAGACCAAGTCTTGATATTTCTTGGCCTAGTCTGCATCTTCTGAATTATGGGCGTAGCTCGAATGAGTGCATCTTGAAGATCTGTTGGACACATTGATTCAAGGCGGGTATTTACAGGTGGATTTAATCCGACACAAAACTTCAACACCTGTTGGGTCATATCCATTTGTGGCGCATACTTCAAAAGTGAGACGAACTTTGAGTAGTATGCATCAAGGGTCAGACCAAGCTGTTTCAGCTCATAGAACTCATTCATCTTCTGCATGCGATATGCAGTTGGTAAGTATCTTCCTTGCACAACTTTTTCAGCTTTTCCCAAGTAACAGAGCATTGCCTAGTTGGTGGGTGCAGTACCGGCCGCTTCAAAGTAATCTTCCATGGACTTTATCCAAATCTCAACATTAGCTTGGACAGTCCTTCCTTTTTCGTCAAATTCTGGCGGCTTGATCTGCTTGAGAAGAAACTTCTTCTCCTGAATCCCAGCCGTACTTGGTGTAGGTGTCGGACTGGGAATTTGTACCTGGGGTTGTGCCTGGCCATTGAGATTCTTAACGTTAACAACTCGCTAAACATTTCTTACATTACATATTATGCCCAACTCAGCTTTCAGCCAAGAAAACTAATCACTGAACTTTTTATCAATACTCATAGACAAGACAATCATTGATAAAAAGAAGTCTTATTTTATTTATATGGGCATAGCCCTTTTGGAGTACAATATTTCCTGGGATGGTAGAGCAAGATGATACATTAATTCGGGGAGAATAAGGTTGTGTTACATTTAGCTATACAGGAACTGGGTAATAGTATAGATTTGGGTCATGGATCTCCAAGAATCAATAAGTCATTAGAAGATTAGGGTATCCTTTCCTTTAGTACCCATTCTTCTCGTAGCGTCCCAACATCTTGATCCTGCGCGGGGATTATGTGGGTCACTTCCTCGTACACATACATGTTCATCTTGACCTTCTGACCTTCGACATGTAAAGTTGCGTTTACGTGAGCCTCAACAAAAATGAATAGCTTCATCATTTGCAGGTCCTCCAACCACTTGATTCTCTTTAGGTTGGTTCGAAGGTACGCAAATCGGTAGGCGGCTATGTAGTAGATTCCTGAATCACCCGTCCATCTTTGTTCCATGTACAGAGGCAATGGATTGTAAATGCGGTCTAGGATGTTCATCATATCGATCCTTTGTCGATAATCCAAGGCATGCATCGCGGTCATAAACATGACCTGGAGCACCTTGAACATGTTCCATGCTTCATGACTCTGCAAGACAGCATCGATAAGTAAGGAAATATTCTTAACAACAACATTTGCTTTACTTCTTCTTATTAAGTTTTCTTATAAAGACAGATCCTTTGTTGGTTTGCTCTGATACCAACTATAACGTGTAGTAGCCCATCGGAAAGAGGGTCTAGAAAGCTCCACCCGGCACTCCCATGGAATGTTACGGGTTTTACGATCTAGGTTTTTCCGAGTCTGCCACGTAGCGGAAGTATTACGGCCGTTCCCACTTAGGACTGACCTGAATCAGGGTTCTCCTAATGGTCAAACTTCCTAGAACGGCAACTAGCGTCAAACCCCAGGCGAACTACTTTACGCAGAAATGTCAGGGTTGAAGCGGATTCATGCTGCACTTGGTTCAAGGAGAATGGGAAACGAGAGGGATGCGAAGCTCAACCTCTCTGCCCATAAGGCATAGTCCCATTCTGTTCCCCTAAAACAACATAAATCAGGATTCTAGTAACCTGAACTCTAGGTCAGCGTTACTTGCTGTTCATTCCCATGGAGAAAAGTTTCCTGTTGTCGATTTCATTTGAGAAAAGTTCCCGGCCAACCGGGACCACCTATCCGTAAGGGACAGACCCATGGCCACATCCACCGCACTTTCCTCAAGGTTGCTTTAGTTGTCTAATTACCTACCACATTTAGTTAGACACGCATCAAATAGCTTCCTTAACTAGCCAGTTAGACACTGATTCCTTCATGTAATCTTTAGCACTTGACATAGAAAAACAATGCCAAACAAGTTCCTTTTCAACAGGTTATCTTACTTATCTTTGGAATACATCCATAAAATCCAGCCCGTAGGCTAATCCATAATCCACCCGAAGGCAATCCACAATCCGCCCGAAGGCTATCCAGCAATCCACAGGGATTACTAATCCAAGATTCCGCCCGTAGACTAGTATGCAGGCCTCAAGATCCAATCCCGAGTTGCCTCTTGTGCAGGGCCTGGAAGGCAAGGGATTTACGGCCAGAGCCCCCCTGGTACCCAAGCGTCCTCCTGCTCCAAGTAGCGCTCAATGGAGAGACCTCTCGTGGCAGGTTCAGTCCACATTCCCGATGTGGATAATAACCCCCTTGGTTAGGGCCACACAGATAGTCGGGGATAACTGATGCTGCCTCTCCCTTCAGGCCTTCAACCTGAAGCATTAATTATGTTTCCATCTTTTAGTTCCTTGAGCAAACAATGCAAACAATGCTCCTAAACTATTACAAGCACAATCAATCCAGTGGTCGTTTATTTGGCCAACTGCTAAAGAGTGAATCCTTATCTCCGAATGCATCCAGTATTCGATCCGAGATCAATTGCGACTTGGCAAGATCCCCAAGGGTTTGTTTGTTCACCCTTTTGTCCTTGGGTTAGGGTCATACCCTATCAACCTAGCTTAACAAACACCTTAGGTTTCATAAATTAATAGTAAACCTTGGCGATCATGTCGCTCTAACTTGATTGATTCTTTGCTTACCAAGCAAATACATAACTTCCCTTAACTTGGCAAATCAGCCCAGGGTGATGTAGTAGGATGACTACTCATCCTCTTGCAAGTTAGACTTGCGCTAGAACCTGCCAACCTCATTCCAAGGAATGGCAAATCCATCTTGTGATTAAACCACAAAGCCGTGCGACGTTGCAACTTGTCGCACAAGTGTCGCACCTAACTCATGGGATCATTTCACCCATTGAACGGTGTTTCCTGGTCAAGGACTTTTGTATGCAGGGTTTAGGGTGTCTTCTTACCCAACCCAATCCTAATTGTAGTAGGCCGACAATGTTCGGTCCTAGGGTTTCCAAACTCAATCCGAGTTTTAGCATTAGGCCGAACGATCCTTAGGGTAGAAAACCTAGATCATTATTTGCATGAGCGTCCAATTGACCCAAACATTCCGTGAATGTGGGTAGGACCTTTGGGTTTGAGGGCTTCGACTTGGCGTCCAAGTATGATACTAGGCTGCATTTTTGACGTGCCAAGCCCTAACTAGTACTTGAGGTATTTATCGTGTCGACTAGTTATGCCTATACGAAACCCTAACAGTTATAATATCACAAGTGATTTGGGTAAATTGAACTACTTGTCTTGCGACAAGGACGATTCTTTCCTAGAGATGCTAAGCCAGTTTGTAAGATGTCACAATACATGTAAACATGAGATTCATTACTTCCATGCACCACAAGGTTCACAATAACCCTATCTTTCTTGCTAAAGTCAAAACGCATGATAATTTGCAGAATAACTTTCATAGGACCTACTAGGACTTACATCAAAGAATCATGCCTACAACCTTTTGTCTAGGCAATTGAGTTTCATGCTTTGATAAGCCATGCAATCTTTTCTAAATGCAACTCGATGAAATGAAATTTACGCACGACAAATATGCAACATGCAACCCTTTCCTAACTACAACGTAGTTAATGAAGTTCATGCAATGTGAATATTTTAGGACTAGTGTTGACTTATTCCATTTTACAAGCATATGCCACATGCAAGTCCATAAAATCTTTTTCGTGCCCTACAATTTCTTTTCGGATAACATCCTACGGGTGTTAACGACTTTTCCTCATGCGAATCATTACAAGGAAGATATTGCCTAAAATGCAACATACGCTTATTCTTTCCATGTCCAGTCAAAAATGCACTTAACAATTTCATCCCTTTGCCCTAAGCAATAGGCGTTTAGACTCATTACTTTGGAAATGCACCAAAATAGCAACATGCAGCTAATCTCCTAAGAGACAGACAACTCAGGAAATGCAAACGATCCAATTGCATGCCATGCACCAATCCTTATCTATCGTTCAAAGAGATAATTTATCAAATGTACTTTTATCACTACCCATGAATCAACGATAAACATAAAATGCATTCTCCCTATGGAATTAGGCATGTTCAAAGTGTTTCTTATACGTGGGATTAAATTCGAAAAACTTGGGCTTGTGGATCTGCGGTGATATCCACGTGTAAGTTCGGGGAAGAACCTCCCGCGAGTGTGCCTTGCGTCTTCTTGGGAGCCATCGTAGGCATGATTACGGCCTCCGCGGATTCCCTCTATCCTTTCCTCTCGCTCTCCAAGACTTGGAGGTTGATTCCTTCTCCTTGCGTAAGAGTTGGAGTTTTACTAACCCGATTTTCAAACCGGGGAAGGGCCTGTAGGAACAAGGCTTATGGGCCTTATCCCTTTGGAAGCTTCTTAAAGAAGCTTCTGATCCTGAACGGAATTGACATGGAAGGGCCCCAATGATTGGGAAAAGAAAAAGATTGTTGACAGAGGGAGAATGGTAATGATTGATTCTGCCGTATGGCAAGATGGCGGCAACAAAGCGCGTACGCTGCAACACAGGAAGGAGCCCCTTGTCCTCTATCGTATGGCACATTTTGACGGCTACAACACGGCAGTTGTCAGTATGTGGTGGCAGAGTGGTGAAGGCCAATGGTGGCATGCACGATAGTAGGCAGCCCTTGTCCCTCAGTGCAGTCTCGTCTCTCCTCTCCTCTTTGATGGTCAGCATGGTAGCCTCCTCCAACAACAACACGACCACGTCCTTTTTTTCCTCTCTGCTCCACAGGGAAGTGTTTATATAGTGCTTAGGGGGGGGGGGGAAGAGACTCCACACATGTGGAGCCCCCCCATGCTTCCCTCTTCTCCCATGCATCTCCACCTCTACAAGCTCCCCATACTCCTCACTTGCTCATCTCCTACTCCCTCTCCTCCAGCCATGCGTTGGCTGGGGGAAGGGATAATCATTTAAAAAAATTTGACTTAACCTTACCATTATCCATTTTTCCCCTTCAAAAATGGTGTTTCCCCATGGGTTTTGCGGTCTTAAACCCCGGCCTCAATTTCTCAATGTGGAGGCCTCATTCTTGTGGGTGCGGGGTACGGATTAAGCTGCCGATAATTACGATGTGAGAGATGATCTTGCACAGGTTTTTACGCAGCGTGTGGGGAGTCAAGTTCAACAATATTTTTGAGTGGAAATATTACACATGTAAAGAAAGGGTATTTCTTAATATCCTTTCAATGTACATTATATAGATGATTTCTTATAAGTGGACCCCCCAGGCCCTAAAGGGCTAACAACCTAGCTTAAAGAGGAACTTTTCACACCCCTTAAGTCTTGGAACCCAATATTCATTTGAGGTGCAAGTACATTCTCCTTTTTCCCATGAATACTCCCTTTATCCCATTTGAAGAGATTAAGAGTGGCAAATGGTTCTTCCAAAATGTATTGGGAATGGATTGGATGTATGGAATCCCAAGCTTTTGTATAGGTTGCATAGTGAGTCATACATATTTGCAGTCAATGTATTGAGTCCCCAACATATATTTAGTGATGTGTATGCCTTCAAATAGGTACCACATGGAATTCAGCCCCTAAGTAGGTCAAATGGTGAAAATTTGAAAATAGAGAGATAGTAACTAGGGTGTAATAATTTCTAGATAGCCATGGATGTCTACTTACAAAATTTCTAACTAATTTCTATTGAAGAGATCTATAGATCCTTGCTAAGAGGGCATTGTCTCCTTCAATTGGAAATATAAAGTTCTCCAATCAAAGTTACAAGATAAAATTTATAACAATTTTTGTGTAGCAACGTCCTATGGACTACATTAAAATGGTAGGATATGGAGGTAAAAGAAAGACCCAAGAAGCTATTCAAAGGGAAATTGGAGACTCTCAAGCATCCATGAATGATGAGACTAGCTAAGTCCAAGATGACAATGGTGAAATGCAAGAATAAGTATTGGATATGGATTGCTATAGTATGCTCAACCACACCCTATGTCAACATAAGCTTTACCATATGAAGAGACATAATGACATGATGGTCATCCAACATGACCAATTCCTCTCTAAAAAAGATCAAAGAAATGAAAAAATGGATATCTCAAACTCTCAAGTCAGCAAATATTGGAGTATCTCATCACTCTTATTATGAAATTAGCCACCACTCCGATGCAAGAGAAGGAAAATGAGTCCAAGTTAGAAGTATGGTGACCTCCCCATTGGAGTAGGTAAATGGCCTACGTGGCATCATTGAAGTTAGGGGTATCCCGTCTAGCACTTATGAGGTTGCTAAGCCCTTACACCAAAATGAAGAGCCTATTGTGACCTCTCTTGATATCCATGTAGCTAGCGCCCTCATGAGACCACATCCGCCATTAATAGAAGTTCACCCACTTAACCTAGGAGCCCTTCCAATAATGGTGGTCCAAATGGCACTTATGTGGCTAAGCTAAATCGTGGACAACATGGAATTCATGGGTAGCATGGCATTCATGGGCAACATGACATTCATGGGAAACATGACTTCAATGGCAACACAACATGTATAGGCAACATGGCATTTATGGATAGCAAGGATTTCATGGGTAGAAGAGTCCTAATAACCTCTATGATAAGATTATTCTCACCAAGTACAATGGGAAATCACCATCCCCATCTCACTTGGAATAATGGACCTCCAAAGTGGAATCGTACTTCAATATCTACCTCTACACCAATAATCATTAAGTCATATTTTCCTTTGTTTATTTGGAAGGATTTTTCCACACATGTTTATACTACATAAGCAAAGGAAATCAATATTTTGTTGATTGAGAAGCTTTTAAGATGCATGTGGTTCAAGTATTTGTGTCTCCAGTGGAAAAGGAGTGGTTGGCAAGGTGATGGTACCAACTTGACCAACAAAACCTCATAGTAAGAGAATACACAAATAAATTAATGAAATTGATTATCTAGGTTAAGAGGATAAGTGATCATACCACATTGCAAAAATACATCTATGGGTTAAATCCAAGCCTCTCTACTATTCTAATGGCTCAAAAATCATTTATCTTGTTTGATGTAATTGAATTGGCTGAAAGATATGCAAGAAAATACTACAAGAATGAGGGTTCCTAACAAGGTTTTGAATTGCAAATAAATCTCATAAGGTAGGGCCAATATGGCTGCATTTATAGAGGAAATCCCATATCTACTACCACCCCAAAATTTACAATTATCCCTTTTTAATGCTAAAAGAAAACAAGTTAGTTTTAGGAAATCACTTAGCCCATGAGGAGATGGTCTTAGCCCATAAGGTGATGGTAAGTATGCTAAAAGAAGGCCATGAAATGTATCAGCTCCAAATGGTCAAAAGCAATTAAATTATCCCATCGAATAAAGTGAATGACACAAAAGAAAAGTGCTCATCTTCTAATTTTGGGGAAAATTATACACTCGATCATGTCCCTAATTAATGCCCTTACAAAATATGGAGGGGTGGCTCATCCCCTTATAGGGACTTCAAGATAATGGATATTTTCACCTTATTACAACAAAGTAACCCAAATAAGAATTTAAAAAATGCTTAAAAATATTTGTTTTGCACTTGAATAAGGAGATCCCAAATTAGTCCTCAAAAGAAGCCAAGAATTCAACCTTGAAAACCTTTCTAGAATAGTATAAGGATTTGTTTCAGATGCCTACAACCCTCCCTTCTAAGACATAGGTGGATCACCCTATTGATCTAGAGTCCCATTCTAAGACAATGAGAACAACACTACAAGATACATGCCTTATACTGATGTTCAAAGTGATAAAAATGTTCATTAAAAAATTTGCCCTTGTCGTCACTAAAAGCATCGGTACAAGCGTCTCTACAAAATCGTTGCCAAAACCATCGTTATTTTCATCGCTATTTGAGTCACTTTTGCAATGTAGATAACAATGCATATAGCGATGATTTGCGATGTAAATTGTGACAGCACTAGCGACACATGGAGAGAAATTAGCGGTGCTAATAGCAACAATTACATAGGGAAAAAGAAATTGTGGCACGACATCAAGCTGCCTTGCCACATATAGCACCATGTGATGTATAACATTCTATAAATGACTTACATGTTGGGTATGCAATGGTTGTCAAGACGAGCACAAAATGTACTTGGACCCACAAGACTAATATATAGAATAAGTACAAGATCGCTAATGAAAAATCATGATATTACATGAAACCATGGAGAGAGAGGAGAGTCTATTGGTAATTATCGCAAGATATGATTCTATACAAAGGATGATAAGTACATATAATAAATAGTAGATGGAAGATGAGTGCATAGATCACATGACCAAAAAAGAAGCAGTGTGCACTCCACGAATTCAAGTGTGAGAGCTACAGATCCTCACCATCAAAAAGCTCATCCCACCTCAAAGGAGCATCAAACGGACTCTGCAAAATAAAAAACTACACATCAGTCCACCATACATAATGTATTTTGAAAACAATAGTGACTACACGGACAAGAAAGATGATGAACTTAATATTGGGCTGTTGCGTGGGTATAGTCTATATCGAGGAGTGTAGTGAGACCATGTCTCTTTGCATATCGAGTCTCCAAGTAAGTGGGATTGCATTTGGCGATGGAGTATTGTAAAAGAAAATAGAATACAATTCTTAGAAACATGATTGTTAGTACAAGTGATATTGCAAATAAGAAAGCAAGAATAATGAAAGAAAAACATACAAAGTCCTCCAGATATGTCCTGTGGCCAAAACTCCCTAGATGATGCACAATCCCTGCCATCGTGCCCTTGCTACCTCCTGATGCTGTTGTCAACATCTTGGAGAATGTGTATCCTCCTCCTTGAGTCTCCACTGTGTCTAGTCACTCGGTCTTTGAGATGCCACTCTAGAGTGCCTTGCATGCATCTGTCTATGTGACATGTATACACACATACACTCCATCATCCACCTAGTGGAAAACCTCTTTGTCCCTTTCTCCCCTCGGGTATATTCTTATAATGGTCCAAGCACAACTCTTCCAATGGTCAGACATTGTGCCTAAATAATTTTTGGGACAACTCTCTCATGCGAGACATCACCCTCCTCCTCTCATCATTCATAATCACATCACTTGTCCTGTCATCTACGAGTTACCCATACCCCTTTGGGGTACATCTAAGTTGTGTCCTCTCCCACCTATAACCATGCTCCTAGGCATAACTTGGAGACCCCTCTATATCTTGTGTACCCACGGGGGTAGTATCTCTCGGAGTAGTACGCATAGAGGTGCCACTTATGGATGGTTGAGCAAAAGCCAGAATCACTAAAGTAGATGTTCCCACATGTGTGACAAATCCTAGAGGTGACACGTATCCACCAGCACGATGAGACAGAGACATTGTATCGATGCCTCCACAATACCCACTTGAGGCACCCACTTTGGAGCCTATACGACAGAGTGAGGGAGTAGCACCCCTATCTAGAGTCGACCATGGGCTCACAGCATCCCATCTCCATAGTACCCCCTAGAACCACTCCCTTCGCGTCCGGGCCCAGTCTAGAGCATTGACCTCATCTATTGGAAACCAAAGCATCAAAGTGTACCGAAGTAGATCTCACACAATGGATTGATGGTGTCTGAGATAGCTCGTGGTCCACCATATCTCTGAATGAGGCCATTTGATCTGGAGACATATGTAAGAATACGTCTTGCAACTCCTCGTTACTCATTCGTCAACTCATCCTACTCTCCAAATATCGTCAAAGGTAACTTGGACAGATAGACAATGCTGTTAGCATAAACAATATAAAGATTTAAGTAAAGCACAATAATATAACTCTTAAAAAAAATGATGCTACTTAAAATGCATATTCTAAAGTACCCTTAAAAGTAATTCATCAATGAATTGAGTAGGCAGATGTAGCAAGTATGACTTAGCCCATGGTCCCATGTCAATATCTTGGCACAACTTTGTGTACACTGGAAGGTCTATAGATAGGTCACCACAGAAGGAGGAGTCCACTTCATTCTTAAAGAATTCTTGGCCTCATGTCTTTCCATCATTGTTACCCTTATATGCTTCCTCTACACAATCCAAGCCCTCTTCGACCTCCACCCTCTGCAATATCAACCCCTCCACTTGCATACTCTCCTAATCTATGCTGGAAACATTGCTTTCATTATACACTCACATTCCAAGGAGCTGATGGCACAACATACCACCATCGAGGTTGTAGGGGGGGGGTTGGATAGAAAATTACATATTCAAAATCACATATAAGAGTGATTAAATATTTTTGAATGTTCTGTATTGTGAAAAAATTTTAAAAAATAGGTCATGCACATGTTCACAGTGGGCAGCCAAGACAAACATGTCACCCAGATCCGTTGTCCATCTTTTCTCGAAATCTATTTATCCAAATGGAACTCATCGAACGGTTGCCCCAACTGCTTCCAATACCACTTTGAAACACTATACATCGAATATGATCATGGAGAAGCTACGGTAATCTACTGAGATTGTGCTTTGCAAGTTCCCAAAATACTCCATCTCATCTATAATGGTGTTTGGATGATCCGTGGCTTATCGTTGGCTCTTTTGCTTGAACTTTGCCATGATACCACAATCTATTCTGGAGCATATTTTTTCGATGCACTCAATGCAAAAATGTGGCCCATATGACCATGTTGCACTATAAATTTTGTACTATATATTGAAACAGTTAGATTATTTGTCACATATAAAATCTAGATACGATAGCTTATAAAACACGCGGTCACCTTTAGACTATATCCCCTTCAGAATTCCCACTCCTCTCAGTAGAGATCTCCACCCCTTTGCGAGAAGCTACGATCAAAGCTCCATGTAACCATCGCATAGATATAAACTACCACATCTCCTCCATGCCCTCAAGATATCGAATTGGTGTCAATGGCATGTACTGCATCGAAATTCCAATCGTGCCTCTTCCCTTCTTGGGCCTACTTGTAGCTAGCGAGCCTCGTCTCCATGGATGCATGATACAACATACAAAAACAATTCACTTTTTTCTTCATTGCATTATCCATCCTTTTTTCTACCCATTTTTAACCACCACATCTCGGTTAGTCTATCATCATCCTTCAGGGACCATAGCATCTATTGTCTGAATCCACTATTGGTAGCCACCACTGTGAAATATGTACTAACGCCTCCAACAACAGCCATAACCTTTAGTCATGCTACCTTTTGGTAGAGCTCATTGTCGCACAAAGCCTTTCAGGGTTTTCATGAAGCGCTCCAAGAAAAACATCCATCATGTATGGGTAGGTCCGATAATCTCCACTTTATCTACAATATACACCAGGAGACGAGTTTGTATCACGAGCTTGCTGATGTGCAAGTACTTCTCAAAGAGACAAACTATCTCCACCGCTCCCCAACTTGCAGATTCAATAGAGGATGTCTTGATCTCCTTCTATGAGATCCATTGCACTAAATTTGACAACTGTAAATCACTCCACGTATTTCTAGAGTGAGGCATCCAAAGATTGCGATTGGTAGTACAAACTACCACAAATGAAGAAGCATTTACAAACACCGACTAGACACTAAATAGAAAAATACATAGGCTACTTACAATTTAGGCTAGTACAAACCCGACATATCTTATGCCAATCATGGGATTTTAGCCCTAATAGTTGGTGATCTTTAGAGAAAGCAGATCTAAGGAAATGCATCATACCTGTTGAGGTGTGGATAGACATGATAATTTGCTTCACAATGCGCTCTTCTTTAGTGGATAGAACCCAATTCCTTCAAATCCATTTGTGCCCTTGTAGTATCTCTCTTTCTATGATGTGGTCCCATGATAAGCTATCCACAATCTTGAAAATATGCATGGGATCAAACAAATGGTTGATCTCTAAGTGGGTCCAATACAGGAACTCGTAGAAAATTGAGGACTGTTGCATTCCGTTTGGATGTGATTCCATGTAGAACATTTTCAACTCATACTAGCTTTGGGCATTCATTCGTGCTGGAAAACCTTTCCTCACTTCATTAGTGCTGGAAAACCTTTCCTCACTTCATGACCCTCTAGTGAAAGCTGTGTGTCCTTGATATAGCATCTATTTTATGGTTTGTGACCTTCAAGAGTCTAACTGTGGCCCACACAATGGATATGCATGATAACTTGAGGTAAGCAGACCTATCCCAACACCCCTATTTAGTCAACACAAACTTGAACAACCTATGTTAGATATCACCAATGAGAACAGAAGCCTACTTACCTAAGCACTCCCCAAATCCCATAAAGTCATGCATGGTCCACATGAGAATGGCTCATATATTGGTGGACTGTCGACCATCTCACTTGCTCATATCTTCCATAACAACCCCGCCCTCCCACAAAAATCTTGAGCTCATCAAATAATGGACAAAGATAGATATCCATATTCTTGACTTTGTAGCACCCAGGAATAAGCAAGCTAAGTATCAGTCATCCCTTCTTTGTAGAAAGCCATGGGGGGATATTCTAGTTTGAAAGGGAAGTGGAACCCAGGAGGAAGAAGCTTGGGGGTGAGAGTTATGGCAGATGGAGAGCAAGAGCCAAGAGAGAGAGACTCAAAAGTGGGAACTCCGACAACCACAATGTGTGGCCAGGCCTTCCTTTATTCAAATTGTCACTAAAAGAATAAAGAATAAGTGACTGTGACGGGCACCCACCATGTGTAGTATGCAATGGTGGGTACTGTCAGTGTAGTAATACATAGGCAGCTAGGTGGAGACGCCTTTACCCCCAACAACCTCCCACTTAAAGAAAAATATTCCCTAGTGAGAGAGAAAAAAGAAAAGACAGTACAACATGTACACATGTACAATAGGATGAGGAAAAAGACGTCATCTCATCCAATGCCCATCAATCTCTTGAGGAAGGAAAAGCGCTCGGTAGTGAGGCTCTTCGTGAGTAAGTCTACAAGATTTTGCTCAGTCAAAATATTGACAAGGCCAACGGACCTATCCTCAATGACCTTGTGAATGAAGTGATACCTCACCTCAATATGTTTCATCTTCGCATGGAAGACCAGATTCTTGGCCAACTGAATGGCACTCATAGAATCCGAATGCAGTGTAGACATAGCATCTATCATACCAAGGTCAGTAATCAAACGGCCTAACTAGATAGCTTCCTTGCAAACCTCTGTGGCTGTAGTATACTCGACCTCTGTAGTAGAAAGGGCCCTACACTTTTGCGCCCTGGACATCCAAGAGATAGCCCCTCCAACATAAGTGAATACGTAGCCAAAAGTGGACTTCCTACTATCTGCATGTGCTACATAATCACAGTCAATGTACCCCATGACTCCTGTATCCTGGATGCCATAACAAAGACACATATCTGCTGTGCCCTTCAAGTACCTCATGATACCCTTCACAACATCCCAATGTTTTTTGCTAGGTGTAGCCATATAACGTGCCACAACTCCAACTGTAAAAGCTATATCTGGACGGGTGGCTATCAAGGCATACATAAGATTGCCCAGGGCAAATGCATGGAAAATCTTGGCCATCTTGGCCCTATGCTCATCTATCTGTGGACAATTGGCTTGTGAAACCTTCACATGAGAAGGTAATAGACAGTCAATAGGCTTAACATCTTGCATGTGAAAGTGCTCAAGGACTTTATGAATGTACTCCCTTTGTGACAGATAGAATAGTCCTTGAGATCTATCACGTGTAATGCATATATCAAGTATATAAGAGGCCTATCCCAGATCTTTCATCTCAAAGCTCTTCTTGAGCTGAGACTTAAGAGCATCTAGCTCCTCATGAGTTGTCCTTGTTAAAAGCATGTCATCCACATAGAGTACCAAACAATAAAGAACCATCACGAGCTTTCTTTGTGTACAAGCATGGATCCATAGCACTGTGGCTGTAGCTTTGTGACTGCATGAATGCATCAAACTTATGGTACCATTCACTAGGTGCTTGCTTCAAGCCATATAGACTCTTCTTTAGCTTACACACTAGGTGTTTCCTCCGACGGTCTACAAAGCCCTTAGGCTGCTCCATGTAAATCTCATCATGCAAGTCTCCATGTAAAAAGGCTGTCTTGACATCTATCTGGTACAAGTCCAGGTCAAGCTATGCAACCAAGGCCAAGATTAAGCATAGGGTGGTCATCTTGACCACATGAGAAAAGACTTCATCAAAGTCAACACCATGCTCTTGCTTAAAACCCTTAGCAACCAATCAAGCCTTGTATGCCGGCTTGGGGTGTCTAGGGGTATTTTTCAACTTGTACACCCACTTGCATGGCAAATCCTTCTTATCCTGAGGCAAGGAAACCAAATTCGAAGTCTGATTCTTATGCAATGAGTGAAGCTCAGATTGCATAGCCCTCTTCCAAGAGTAATAATTCACCCCTATGCATAGCCTCATCATAAGTGAGAGGCTCTCATGCATCTGTAACGAGTACATAATCCATAGAGGGCACAAAACAGTCAGGAGGTTGTCTATCTCTAGTAGAATGCCTCAACCCAGGCTTTGATGCCTGACTGACATACTGTCCAACATCAGCATGTCTAACATTTGGGCCATGAGCATCAAGTGATGCTGCACGCTGCTTAGGTTTCCGTGGAGCGGGATGGACGAGAGCAGGTGGCTCCTCGTGAAAGATAACTCTGCGTAACTCAACTACTTTCTCAGGCTACATATGCATTTTGTCCTCATGAAAGATGACATCATGTCTGCGGATCAATTTTCGCGCCTGTAGATCCAATAGATAGTAACCCATCTCTCCTGCATCTCCATAGCCAATGAAAATGCATTTGACACTTTTAGGGTCCAGCTTATTGCATTTGTCCTTGGGCACATGGTAGAATGCCTCACATCCAAAGACACGCAAATGATCATAAGAGGGGGGCTTGCCTCCCCATACATCCTTTGCAACCTGAAAGTCAATGGCATTGCTAGGTGACTTGTTAATGAGATGCACTGCAGTAGTAACTGCCTCAGTCCAAAAGTGCTGCGGTAAGCCAACCTAGCTAAGCATGCTACAGACCCTTTCCTGAATGTCCTATTCATGCATTCAGCCATACCATTCTGGGGAGGGGTGTAAGGGGCGGTCAATTAACGCTTAATACCCCGCACATCACAAAACTGCTCAAAAGCACATGAGACATATCCACCCCTATTATCTGACCTTAGGCATTTTAGCCATTTCCCGACTGGTTCTCTGCCAATGCAAGCTAATGCTGAAATGTGTCTAAGACATCGAATTTTCTCTTTATGGGATAAGCCCAAACCTTACGTGAGTAATCATCTATGAAAGTGACAAAGTACTTTTCCCCACCAAGTGACTGATAGGACATGGGCCCACATACATTTGAGTGCACAAGAGCCAAGGGCTCACCCATGCATTTCTTACCAGACTTTTTATGCATATTTCTAGTCTTCTTGCCATACAAACAATGATCACAAGAATCGAAATGCGAAGAGTCAAAAGGCAGAAGATACTGCAAAGCACGGAGCATTTTCATTCCTTTAAGAGACATATGCCCCAAACTAGCATGCCAAAGGGATACATGGGGAATAGAACCCACAGACAAAACATGATCTAATGTAGCTCTAGATACAAGTAAGGGATAGAGGTTGCCAGACTTGGCACCTCTTGCAAGCACAAGCCTGCCATGAGTAATCTTCCATGCAGAGTCTCCAAAAGACACAAAATACCCTGTATCATCAAGCTGTCCAGCTGACATAAGGCTGTGTGTCAACGCAAGTACATGGTGTACATCATGCAAAACAAAAGAATTGCTAGAAGAAAACTGCAGCTTAACATCTCTAATGCCCATAATGTCAAGAGACCTGTCATCACCAAGATGCACAGAACCAAACATAGTACGATAGTTATGAAACCAATCTCTACAAGGTGTCACATGAAATGATGCACCCGAATCCAAGAGCCAGCACTGCGCATACATAGAATGTATCTCAAAAGCCTATAAGGCATTGCATGAAGAAGCTGCAAGTATGTAATCATCATTTGAATCAGTGGCTTGCATGACATTAACCTCTTCTATATTCACACTGGACTTTGTAGATACAATAGTATGCTTAGAAGACTTTTCCTGCACTTTCTCTTTTCCATTTTCCTTGCGCTTATCATCGCGCATTTTATGGCACTGTGGCCTAATATGTCCTGCTTTCCCAGAATAATGACAGGTAAGATCAGACTTCCATCCACGAGACTTACTGTGACCACGTGACTTGGACCTGGACTTCTGAAAGTCCCTGCCCTTATAATCATTATCATGCATGCCATGTCTGCCACCTCGAACGGTCAATGCATGTGGAGAGCGGGAAGCATCATTGTTTCTCCTGTTGATTTCCTCAGTCAATAAAGCACTCTCAACATCTTTGATTTTGAGCCCATCAAGCTTCCTGGATATGGCAGTATGGAAGACATCCCATGATTCAGGCAAGGTGCCAAGCAAAAACAATGGGTGCAAGTTGTCTTTGAACTCATAGCTGCTTCAGCCAATACATTTGTGACATTGGACTCTGTTGTGCATAAAGCTCCTAAATCTTCTCCCATAGATCCCATGCACTCTGATTTTCATCTTCAATAACATTATGATGGACCTCTTTTGAGAGTGACAAAATAATGGTAGACTTGCATAGCTCATCAACTTCCATCCAAACATCATCATCCATATCCTCAGGTTTAACACCCTTGAAACTCAAGGGTTTAATATGCAACTTATGCACCAAAACCTGCCATATTTGGGACTTCCAGTACCCATAGTTGGTACCATCCAACTTGGCAATGTTAAAGAGAGATGTATCTTTCAGTTGACTAGCCATACTGTCCCAAATCAAAGCAAAAAGAAAAAAGTGCAGGTTGCTATAATTAGCAAAAAATGCACTAAAACCACTGCTAAAACTAGCTGAAAGGGTGGATTTCACCAAGAGAAGCACCTATCCACCAAATATGACCAAGATAACATCAAATAGTAAGCATTACCCTCATAGAGGTGCTCAAAATCTGTAGATCTCAGCTTGCTGTAATAAATGACAGCAATATGTAAACTGTCCCAAAATGAAGGAATCATTGATACATATGTCACTGCAACTGCCAAGTAGCAAGATACATCCAACAGTGAGTGTCCAAGGGCAAGAAGATACCAAGAATTGTCAAACCAATCACCTGTCAGGTAAGAGATATCTCATAGGTCTAGAAGTCATGCATGTAATAGGTCACAAGGTAAGAGAAGAGACTGATGGACCTAAAAACGGGCCGGCACTGGCTCATGCACTAGCCAGGCCTCGTCACTACGCAGAAGACAATCCCTTGGCCTCGCGGCCAGGAGCGTCTATCAAAATCTCTGCCTTCCTAAACATTGCATTTGTAATACGTTGTAGTCCAACTGATCCTAACCCAATATTACTCCTCAGAGGGAGTCCCTTTCACATAGCCAAAAGGCTCGAATCACATACACATGGGGTTCCTCCTACGGCTGAATGCCGTCAACCCTCTGCGACTTTCCTACACCTTGGGGATTGGCCCCTCGATGCGTTGTTCAACATCTAAACATTTCGCACAAAAGTCGCTCAAGGTACCAAATAAGCCTGTCTAGGAGTGTACCATTTTTTCCTCACTTGCTTTCCCCTTTGGGACCCGCGTCTACCTACAGCATGGGTACCTCACTGCCTCTCATCGTAGGTCATGTTCCAATAAACCAATTGCAATGCATGTCCAGGAGCTGGTCACTGATACTTTCTAAATTCTTTTCATGCTCTATGCATTTGGTGGATGTCTAGTGCTCAAACATTTAGCAAAACAGTATCGTGCACAAGTGCAAAAACATTCTTTTAATGGTTTCCAACTACCGTTCGTGCTATGCCAAAAAACCATCATTTTCCCTTGATTTTCCATGTTTTACGTTTTTTAATGTATTATTTTGAACCACAAGATGCATATTTTTCTGATTTTCTGATTATGACCAGCAAGAACTCATGGAAAACAGCAACATAAACAATTTTTAGCCCACATGAACGACATTTTATCAATCAAAAGCTATAGAATCTCAAATTTCCTTTGAAAATTTTGAATTACCTCTTATTTGCGTGTTTCGGGTTTCATGTCCATGGTTGCAAATCTGAAAATCAGTAGCACTTCATGTCCAGCACAATCACCAATCACCATTTCCAGCCCGTGGAGCAATCCGATCCATGCCGGACAGGCCTCCATCATTCTTTCTTCTTCCTTCTTCTTCCCACATGAACTTGCCTTTAGAAGAGAGAGAGGGAGGAGAGAGAAAGACTGAAATCAGAGATCTTCAAAGAGAGCATCATTTGACGGGTGAGAGGCGGCAATAGAGTCAGCATCCAGGAGGGAAGCAAGGGCAATGATCGGTTATGGTGGTTGCTTTGAACAGGCATGATGCCCTCTCTCCATCCTAGCGAAAAAAACGGCGCCATGTCTGCATACGTTTTCTTCACGATTCTCTCTCCACGATTCTCTCTAATGCATGTCTTTTTGGTTGGGGGGTTAAAATTCCCCCAAAGGGCACCCCCCCTTTGGTCCATGTTGTGGCCACCCTTTCAAATCTTGACCAATTCTTAGCCATTTCCCCGTCCGGACTCCGAATCGAGCTCTGAAAAATCCTGGGCATCCGGCTTAGTATCCCGCATTGGCCAGTAGCTCGTGTCAACCCGCACAACTGTCTAAAAAATTATGAAAAATCAACAAGTGTCGCTCGGGCGTCTTTAAAGCACTTTGACGCTTAAAATCGTCCTAGATCGAGCCGCCGCCTTTGACATTGAATATTTTTCCCTTGATATTCATAATTTTTAGCTATTTTTAAGCACTTCCTGTCACCTAAATTCCGGTCTCATTGGCGACCACGGGATAGGGCGACTCAGCCCGTCGAATCCACGAACATATCTACACATAAACAATGAAAGAAGCATCAAACTGATACAAAACAATTATATAATAAAACTCAGCACAATGCTCCCCCTACCCCTAGACAGAACCAAGGCATGACATCCACAAGGAGTAGGCCTAGCATCATCTAATAGAAGATCCGAAGCGAGTCACTAACCAACTGTTCCAACACAGCCAAACTAAAAAGAACTGTCAAAGAGATGGCCCTCAACGGTAGTCTGACCAACTAAAGACAACACAACTAGGAGCTCCTACAAGGCGAGGACTCCTATAGCCTGATCAAAGAGTATTTTCTTTCAGTACATTTCTTCTTGTAGGGTTGTTATTGGATGAACATACTTGGGCATGTAAAAAGGAGGGAGCTGAGCGTAGTGACCCAAGGAGAACAGGGCATCGGCCTCAGGACCTGCCTCGGCATCCAAGAACCTACCAAGCCCTCGCAAGGCGACACTTAATCCTTTTCTAACGCTCACTTTTATTTTCGCTCCAACCTTCCTTGTTTTGTCATCATTTTTTTGTTCCAGCAAGAAGCCACCCCTAGGAAGACAAGGTATCGGCCCCGGGTCTGATTCGTCCCCAGGAACCTACCAGGCCTTCGCAAGGCAATGATCAACTGCTTATATATTTTCATTTCTTTTCTTTTCTTGGGATAGGGGTTAGAACCCCTTTTTACACACCTTCGTATTTATATTCATCTTTTAGGATGTACATAGTTTCTTGGCATCATCATTATTAGCTTCTGGCAGGCTTCTCTAACTGCCTCACTACTAATAAGAACTCCTAGAATGGTTGCCTAGCAGGCTAGCAAAACAGGGCCACTAGGACTTCCTTCTAAAACAGGTCTTTCGATGCCTGACAATGTCTTTACAGGAGGCAATGACTACTCCGACCTCCCTCAAACATACTTAGCCTAAACCTGGGACTTCATGCCTTGGTTGCCGGTCCCCAACAAAAATGTATCCCCTCGACAAGTACAAATACACATGTAACAGGAAAGAAAGGTACTCGTAAAGGAGAGGTATCACCTGAATTGGCCACAAGAAGCTTCCATCGCAGCAAAGGCTCCTCCAGGCTCCACCAAATTCCACGAACACGAAACCTATCCAGCACAACACGTAAAACAAAAACCCGATTAAATGCACCCGCACTAGACAGGGAAATGGCCCTCTTGGCCTAATGAAATCAAACACTTCACTACAAAACTGAATTGGCCCTCTTGGCCTAATGAAATCAAACACTTCACTACAAAACTGAATCGGCCCTCTTGGCCTAATGAAATCAAACAATACTACGCATAACATCCTCCTGGAAACAACTATGATAGACATCAAAGCATACCATTCCCAGGGGAACAGGGCTTGTAGCCCTAAACTAGGTGCATTAAATTATGACCCATCCCTCCTATGTATATCGCAAGAGGTGTTCGCATCACATGTCGTCTAATTAGTCTGTGGGTCCAAGATAATAAAGGCAGATGAGTCTCGCTTACCCTCTGCATCACCTAGATCAACCATCGTCTGCCAAAGAGGGCATGTTCAGAAAGCATACCCCACAAACGACCAGGTCCTGTCTCACCATCAATAGATATATCGGGACAAGGGCCACAATTAAAGAAGAGGTCTTCTTCATACGCAAAATTAGCCAAAGAATCGGCAAACTGATTCCAATTCCGTGGAATCAGCTGAAAAGACACTCTATCAAATTCGTCTAGCAGGGCTATGGCAGTATGATGGTACATGCAAAGGATGGGGTTTCGTACCATGTACGTCCCATTGAGTTGATTTAAAACCAACTGAGAGTCCCCTTTCACCAATAACTGGCGGATACCACCCTTCTTTGCAATATTCAAACCCATTATCAGGGCTTTGTATTCTGCCATATTATTGGTAAAATTCACCCCGAGATAAGCAGCTAACTTCATGACAATGCGTCGTCGGGGGTCTCGGATGACAACTCCTACACTTCCTTTTTTGCATGCACCCCTGGACGCCCCATCAAAGTACAAGGTGTACGTCCATAAAGGGTTTACATATCCTACCATCCGGAACTCTACTCGTAATTATGGTAATCGAAATTCAGCATATTCAACGGGTGGACTGTAGGCTCCATCCCTCCATCATCATTGAATTCAACAAGGATGCTCGTCAAAATTTGTAGGCAGTGATGGCAGAAGACCTTGATCTCCCAAATAAATGTCCCGCCTTCTTGCTCAATCACCTTGTATCCTTTGCTCCACCAAATGAGCTTCCCCTGATGATACCGCTGTTCTAAATATGGGTGTTCTAAATAAGGGATCAGATGACCCATCAACCTCTATCACAATTTCCTTGCAGATGTTTGATCGATCTCTCCTAGACCTGCAAGGCAGTCATAGTATTAGTGCAATCAGAAATAATAAGGTTTAATCTTATTAAGATTAACCTTATTTTTAAATTCTATCCCCTCAAGGTCAGCTAACAACACTGTGGATTTATTCTTTCCTATTCTAACGATCCTATAGGGTCCATCCCATTTGGGCTCTAACTTGCCTGGAAATAATTCTCGTCGTGCGTCATAATACAGAACAAGCTGTCCTTTCTTGAAGGTGTATTTCTTGGTTTTGATGTCGTATAGCTCCTTCATTCGGCGCTTCGCCACTTCTTGGTGCAATAAGCTCTGCAGCTTAAGCTCATCTAAATGTGCCAGTGTCGTCAAGTGCTCAAAAAGTGCATCTTCACCGCTCAAAGAATGATTGATGGCAAACCGAATGGTCGGCAGCTCAATCTCTAAAGGCAAGACACACTCCTCCCCATATACTAACTTGAACGGGGTATGGCTAGTAGCTCGTTTGAAAGTCGTATTATAAGCCCACACTGCCACGTATAACTTTTTATCCCAATCCCGTTTCTTTTCCGACACAATTTTGGACAGGATGCCCACAAGATGCTTGTTGGTGCTTTCAACTTGCCCATTGGCTTGCGGATTATATGGGGTTGTCTTGTTATGCTTGATTTGCCACATCTCTGTTAAACCTTTAATCACCTTATTCAGGAAATGGGTTCCGCGGTCCGACACTAATTCTTTCGGCGGACCAAACCGGCATATTATCTGCTCTAAAAGGAAACTAGCAGTTTCTTTAGCATCATCTTTCCTTGTTGCACAGGCTTCTGACCACTTTGTGAAGTAGTCAGTTGCTACAATGATGTGCCTCTTTTGTGTAGTCGACGACAGAGTAATAGGACCCACAAATTCTATTCCCCACTTCTCAAATGGAAGTATCGCCATAATAGGGGTGAGTGGTCGTTTCCTATTCTCTCGACTATCATGTCGTTGGCAAATATCGCATCTCTTAATATACGCAAACGCATCCTGGAAGATGGCAGGCCACCAATAACCTACTCTTAAAGCCTTTTGTGCTGTAAGCCGTCCAGCAAAATGGCCACCGCAAGTAGAATCATGGCACTCTTCCAAAATGAATGGCACCTCGTCAGGCATCACACATCGGTGATAGATGTCATCAACCCCTTGCCGATATAATGTACCTGCGATCAAGGCAAACTTTAACGCTTGCTGCTTAATTTTCCTTCTCTCAGCTTTAGATAATTCGGATCCCACCTCTCCTGTTGATAAATAATGCGTTATTGCAGCATACCAGGAGGGAATAGATGCCGTATCTATTTTAAACAACAACTCCATGTCACTACCTTCAGCCACAGATTCTTTCGGCTCCCCAAAGTCCACAAGACATTCCACGATGCCTTGCAACCTTGGTGGATTACTCTTGATTTCATAATCAAATTCCTACAAAGTGATCAACCACTTTGCTAGACGATTAGGCGGCTGTAGCTTATTCATCAATAATCGAAGTCCCTCCGCCTTCGTATAAAGCACGAATTTCTCATAGAGAATATAATGCCTGAATTTCTTGGTCCCAAAGACCATCGCTAGACACAGCTTCTCCATGTAGGTATAATTGATTTCGGATACCCCCAGCTTCCGACTAGCAAAAGCAATCGGGTGGTACCACTTCTCTTCCCAAATTTGGGCTAAACAGCAGCTGATACTATACATGGTGGCTGCTGAGAATATATAGAACACCTCACCTCTTTTAGTGCTTTTAAAATGGGCGCTCTTGCTAGCTCTTGTTTCACATCCTCGAATGCTACCTTACAAGGGTCACCCCATACAAACGAATAGCTAAAGGACAATAAATTTGTAAGCGGCAACGTTCTTTCTACCAAGGCGTTTATGAATCTACGGTAATAACCAACCGAAGACAGAAAGCTATGAACTTCTTTCGGAGTGCGTGGTGGACCCATGGCAACTATAACTTTAACCTTCTTGGGGTCTGTCGCAATTTCTACCGAACTGACCACATGACCCAGCAATAGCCCATAAGGTACTCCAAAAACACACTTCCGTGGGTTTAGGGCGATGCAAAATTGTCTACAGCGCTCAAAGCATTTTCTTAAAATGCTCAACTGCCTCTCTCTCACGGTGGCGGCCCCTAAGTCATCAATAAACACCTTCAACTCTTCAGGGGATATGTCACCGAATGTCTTATCTGTTGTTCGTTGCCACAAACCAGGTGCATTGCATAAACCAAAGGCCATCACATGGTACGCAAAAGTACCAAATACAGTGATAAAAGTTGTTTTCAACTTATCCTCTTCTGCAATTGCCATTTGGTTGTATCCTGCAAAGCAATCCATAAACGAATATATCTCCCTACCCGCTAATTGATCCAAAATCTGGTCAATAAATGGCAACGGGTAGTAGTCCTTAACTATCTGCTTATTCAGCTCCCTAAAGTCTACACATAAACGGATTTGATTATTCTTCTTCTTTCTAATCACATCTGGCGAACACCATTCCGTATGTTACACAGGAAAAATCAAACCCGCTTTTCGAAGCTTCTGTAACTCTTCAAACAGGCCGTCCCTCAGTTCGAAAGGCATATGCCTTACTTTCTGCCGTACAGGACGACTGCCCTCTTTCAACGGAATTGTATGAACAGCAAGACTAGGAGGGATGCCTCTCAACTCATCATAACTCCAGGCAAAGATATCACAGAATTCCTGGATCAAGGCCACATAGTCCTCCCTTTCTGCTGAACTAAGCATAAAGCCTAATTTGATTGGCCGCGAATCATCAGGCGTACCAAGGTCTAGCTCGATAACATCTGCATCTCTTATACGATCTTGGGCCTCTATCGGCTCATTCAAAGTGATCTGATAGATGTCTTCCGTGGTGGATCCTTCTTTGGACTCATCACTCGATGATGTCTCACTGGCAGATAAATCTTCTAATGTCTCCAATTCTGTAGAAGATAGAGGAGCTCTCTCACTCTGCGGGGACTCAGGATAAGCATCAACCACCACACGCTGGGCACCTCTGCCGAATATCAGTCGACCGGCAGGTATATCCACTTGGCAGTCCGCTTGCAAGATCCAAGGTCGTCCCAGTAATACTTGGTAACTTGGACGGCCTGCAAAACGAATCACCCTAAAGTCCAATAAGCATTCTACATTTGCAACAGTGACATGGACCTTAGTAATGCAGCCTTCCGGCTGTCTCAAACTATCATTTGCCATTCTCAGAATTGTGGAGGTATCTTTCTGGATTGCAAGACCCAACCTTTCCATCAGTTCAGAACTCATAATGTTAACAGATGATCCCATGTCGACAATGGCATAATCTACTAATATCCCATCGACATAGGCTGCAACCCTTGGGCAATGCTTCTCAGCATGCTCAAACCAGTCATCACCAACTCGCGCAATACCCAAAGGTTCTACGATATACCCAGTACGTAGGATCTTTCTAAATTCCTTGCGTACTCCTGGGGAAAGCTTAATAAGCTGTAAAAGATTCACATCCGGCTTGACTTCGCAAAGAGAGCTTGCCAAATCGAATTCATGATAGTTCGATAGAGCTCGCTTTTCACGCCAAACTATCTGCTCTTTAGGTCGCTGAACCGGCTTTATTGCCTTTTTTTTAACTTTCACCTTCTTCTTTGGTGGTTCCTTATCGACTTTACTTTCTACGGGCTTCAAAGGTCCCCCTTCCATGGCAGGATCCAAAACTTGTGTTCCTTTGTCGCCTTGTTTAGGGTTTCCGTCGATAGGCCTATCCTTGTCGGCTTCTCTACCCTTTTGACCTCTTGTAAGAACAGCACACAGATTAGAGGTTTCAGCATCATTAACGCATACAACCTCAATCAAACTAACCCCACTACCACTAGGTAGTTCCTCCACTGTAGTCTTTGGTCGTTGAAGTATTTGTTTAGGCCCATCTTCTCGCTGGGAATCATTTCCTTGGGCACGATGATTAACAGGCCCTGGCTGCCGACTACCACGTTGGAGGGAACTGATCTTACTCCAGCAAGTAGCTGCTAAATGGCCGGATTTTCCACAAATGTCGCACTTAACATTTGGGCAATTTCTTGGATAGTGTTGCCCACCACACCATTTGCAACTAAACCTCGAAGGTGCACCCTCCTCTGGGTATCTACTTCCTATCAAATTTTGTTGTTTTTTAAGGAAGTTAACATCAACGGCTATTTGTCAATATTGCTCCGTAATCATGTCGGTATAATGCTTCATCATGTCCTTAACCTCGCCAAGAACATTGGAAGCACTCGACTCATAGCCTTGGTCATTACCATGTCGTTCCATCGGCCTAACAATTCGATTAGGCACTGGTTGTTGAGCCACAGGCATGGTGTTAGAATTGACCACCTGGCCTCCACCATTTGGAGCCATTTGACTGCCCGTAGGCATAGACATGCTAGGGGGAGCTGGTAATAAAGGGACATTCTGCATCATGTTCCCTCTCCCATTAGGGTTAGCTATTGCTATCCCTTGGCCACTACTGCCATTGGCCATTGCCATATTGTTTCCCAATACTAAACCCATATTCAAATTGCCTCGAGAAGCATAGGCTGCTTGTAGTCGGGATTCCACCACTTGTGCTCGTGTAATGGCAGTATCTATATCCCCCAAGGGGACACTACTCAGCTGCAATTGGATATTAAATTCCAAACCATGTAGGAAATATTGCAATTGGGCAGCTGCGGGGATAGGAATAGAGGCGTCCAACTTACAGAAAACCTCCTTTATTTTCTTCGCATAAGCATGAATATCCTCGTGTGGTTCTTGGCGGGTCACGTTGAGTACACGCAGCCAATATTGCCCACCCCTTTCAGGGGCAAACTCCCTTCGAAAAGCTCCATAAAATGAATCAATATTCAATATGGTTCCGGCTTCTAAACCATGATACCATATAGCGGCTCTTCCTTTGAGAGTCATGTTGAAGAACATCATTAAATGTCCTTCTTCTTGAATGCGACAGTTAAACATCAGCTTTTGAAACTCCCTAATGTAGAGTTCCGCATCTTCCTCAACTAGCCCATTAAAAATGGGTAGCGGGTAACCTAGAGCTGGCAAATCCGTCGTTCCTGCTGGAATTGCAATAGGCTGCGCCATGACGAGGATTGGATTTGCACTAGGAATAGGGGACGGTGGGGTTACACCTCCCGTACTTGATGTAGACTGGCTTATGGCAGAAAGGGGAGCACTAGAGCTTCCACCTTCTCCTAACTTACTGCTTGTGGCCCCAAGACCACTAGATCCACTCCCTCGTAAGGGTTCAGCACCGCTACGCTTAGGGGAATATCTCCTAAAAATTTCAGCACGTCGCCTAGCTCTTTCGTCTCTTTCTTGCTTTTGGATTTCTGCTAGACGATGCTTATCAATAAATAACGGATCAATCTCAGTATCCTTTGGCATAAACTGCTAGTTGGTCCCTAGACAACCAGGATTCGAGGACTGCCACTTTTAAGCAGCTCCCGGCAGACGCACCACTGATGGACCTAAAAACGGGCCGACACTGGCTCATGCACTAGCCGGGCCTCGTCACTATGCACAAGACAACCCCTCGGCCTCATGGCCAAGAGCGTCTATCAAAATCTCTACCTTCCTAAAC
This sequence comes from Lygodium microphyllum, assembly GCF_053477565.2. Classification (NCBI taxonomy): domain Eukaryota; kingdom Viridiplantae; phylum Streptophyta; class Polypodiopsida; order Schizaeales; family Lygodiaceae; genus Lygodium; species Lygodium microphyllum. The sequence continues at coordinate 95,943,567 of NC_141145.1, read as the reverse complement.
ATTGCGTTTGTAATACGTTGTAGTCCAACTGATCCTAACCCAATATTACTCCTCAGAGGGAGTCCCTTTCACATAGCCAAAAGGCTCGAACCACATACACATGGGGTTCCTCCTACGGCTGAATGCCGTCAACCCTCTGCGACTCTCCTACACCTTGGGGATTGGCCCCTCGATGCGTCGCTCAACATCTAAACATTTCGCACAAAAGTTGCTCAAGGTACCAAATAAGCCTGTCTAGGAGTGTACCATTTTTTCCTCACTTGCTTTCCCCTTTGGGACCCGCGTCTACCTACAGCATGGGTACCTCACTGCCTCTCATCGTAGGTCATGTTCCAATAAACCAATTGCAATGCATGTCCAGGAGCTGGTCACTGATACTTTCTAAATTCTTTTCATGCTCTATGCATTTGGTGGATGCCTAGTGCTCAAACATTTAGCAAAACAGTATCGTGCACAAGTGCAAAAACATTATTTTAATGGTTTCCAACTACCGTTCGTGCTATGCCAAAAAACCATCATTTTCCCTTGATTTTCCATGTTTTACGTGTTTTAATGTATTATTTTGAACCACAAGATGCATATTTTTCTGATTTTCTGATTATGACCAGCAAGAACTCATGGAAAACAGCAACATAAACAATTTTTAGCCCACATGAACGACATTTTATCAATCAAAAGCTATAGAATCTCAAATTTCCTTTGAAAATTTTGAATTAGCGCTTATTTGCGTGTTTCGGGTTTCATGTCCATGGCTGCAAATCTGAAAATCAGTAGCACTTCATGTCCAGCACAATCACCAATCACCATTTCCAGCCCGTGGAGCAATCCGAAGCCTCCATCATTCTTTCTTCTTCCTTCTTCTTCCCACATGAACTTGCCTTTAGAAGAGAGAGAGGGAGGAGAGAGAAAGACTGAAATCAGAGATCTTCAAAGAGAGCATCATTTGACGGGCGAGAGGCGGCAATAGAGTCAGCATCCAGGAGGGAAGCAAGGGCAATGATCAGTTATGGTGGTTGCTTTGAACAGGCATGATGCCCTCTCTCCATCCTAGCGAAAAAAACGGCGCCATGTCTGCATACGTTTTCTTCACGATTCTCTCTCCATGATTCTCTCTAATGCATGTCTTTTTGGTTGGGGGGTTAAAATTCCCCCAAAGGGCACCCCCCCTTTGGTCCATGTTGTGGCCACCCTTTCAAATCTTGACCAATTCTTGGCCATTTCCCCGTCTGGACTCGGAATCGAGCTCTGAAAAATCCTGGGCTTCCGGCTTAGCATCCCGCATTGGCCAGTAGCTCGTGTCAACCCGCACGACTGTCTGAAAAATTATGAAAAATAAACAAGTGTCGCTCGGGCGCCTTTAAAGCACTTTGATGCTTAAAATCGTCCTAGATCGAGCCACCGCCTTTGACATTGAATATTTTTCCCTTGATATTCATAATTTTTAGCTATTTTTAAGCACTTCCTGTCACCTAAATTCCTCTCTCAGAGACCAAGCACAAGCACAACTGATAGAGCAAGAAGCTCAATACATAACCAGCCAAGATGCATACAAAACTGACAAGTCTATGATAGAGATAGGTGCCTGCGCCAATAGGCGTATCAAATCAATCCACTACAAACTAACTGCAAACATAAAGCTCTCAAGAGAGAAAATGCATGTAACTGTCCCACAACAAGCTTAAGCTCAAGTGTAAATAAGACTATGTGTACATCCAAATATATCAAGAGGCTCCCACTAGAAGTAAAGTTAGATGCAAAGAGAGCAAAAAATGCTCTAATACATCAAATACATTGCATCAGACATGCCAAGTCCCAGTAGGGTACATCCGGAGCATAAATCCCAAGCTATCTTAGACCCGTAAAGCATAAGCCTAAAAGAATTCAAAGAGCATGTAACTGACAACCAAATGTAATGCCCAGTAGATCCAAAATGCTTAATTACATCTGAAGAGGAATCTCCAAGTAACTGTCAAGCATGGGCAAACCAAATGGCATCCATATCTGACCAAAGCATAAAGACAAGAAGCCTGAATGTCAAGCAATGACAATAGGCTTAACCCGGTCAAAAGCATGCCAATTGAAGCCAAATTCCAGTAAAGAACGACCAAGTCGAAGCCTAATCCAAGCTCAAAAGCATTCTGCAACCAAGAAGAAGCATTTGACAACCTCCAAATACATCGTTATGATCATTAAAACCTCCAGTAAGCACCCCATATATCCATGAACCAATACATACACCAAGTAAAGGAGCTTCAGCCCACTATATTATAGCAAGTAATTTATTGTTAAATGAAGCTCAAACAGTGCTCAAATCTGCTCCAAATGAGTCCCAAAGCATAGACATATCATCCCATAACATTCGGGCATCACCGACCATCAATAAGCATCAAATGAGCAATGCCAAGAAGCATCAAACAGTAACTGTCAAGTGTTGCCCTGTTTTGATAGTCTTGGAACTATGTATACAGTAAAGGGATGAAAAGGGAAGCACTCGAATCGATCACTGAGAGCCAAGCACTACTGTTGGGGAGTCCAACAATGCTCGGGAAGGTTGCCAAGAGTGCCAAGAAGCCGAGGAAGTGCAGGGAAATGCCAAGAGCAGGTCAGCTTAGCCCCCTATAAATGTGCCAAAAATTTCACTAGCTGTTCCCGGGGGTTGGGGGGTCTTCAGTAGTCCTCGGGGACACTTGGCAATGTTGAGGGGGCTCCAATGTAGCCTGGGAAGAATCCCCGATGAAGGTCTGGAAGCTTGGGGAGGAGGCAGGAGATCAAAACATACCTGCAAATGAAGGTGCCATGGCTACCATTGAAGCTCAGGTTGAAGCTCTTCAAATCCGAGCTGAAGAGAATGCTGATGCCTTTGCTCTGATACCAATTGAAAGGGAAGTGGAACCTTGGAGGAAGAAGCTTGGTGGTGAGAGCTATGGCGGATGGAGAGCAAGAGCCAAGAGAGAGAGACTCAAAAGTGGAAACTCCAACAACCATAATGTGTGGTCGGGCCTTCCTTTATTCAAATCGTCACTAAAAGAATAAAGAATAAGTGACTGTGATGGGCGCCCACCACTTATAATGTGTAATGGCGGGTACTATCAGTGTAGTAATACACAGGCGGCTAGGTGGAAGTGCCTTTATCCCCAACATAGTTGACAAGGACTACATGCCACACACTATAAAAATTTGAGCAGAGACCAAATGGGTTACGCTATCCATAGCAAGACCGAGCTGAAGATTCCTTGGCTCTCATGCAAAGATTGATGAAAATCTAGAGTCAATGTGGCTCCATGGGCATGAATCTAATGATATTCATTTGACTCCATCCATGGATCTATTCTGCACATACCATGGTGTTAAGCTCACCATGCCTGATGTACAAAACATGTGACATATACGTGATAAAAGTGGAAAGTGTCTAAGAACTTTCTGAGGGATGGTTTGCCCTTGCAAGTCCTATTGAAACATGTGAGCAGCACACATTGGACATGTCTTCATAGTCCCGTAGTCTCCTCAAAACAACACGCAATCATTGACACATGCATGGATGCTGTTGTAGTCCATGCCAAGCTTTCATAATACTAGTCACGTATCATCACGAGACTTGGGCATCGTATTTCTAGATGGCAATATATGATACTTTAGCAACTTGGAAAAAAATCATAAAACACCTTGAAAAATCACAAGTATTTTTTATAATGGAGTCAAAAAGATCAACACAGCATATGTAGAATATACTTGAACAACTCGGTCACACTTGCATCACTCCACCCATATTTTGCATGCACACTTGGGAGTGCAAGCAATGTCTTGAGGAGGTGAGATACTCAGCACCCATCATATAATGGTATGGACAATTCCTCTCGCAGCGGATCGGATGACTCAGCATCCATGGGCATCAATGCATTAATCATTGCCTCTATCTCATGCTCTAAGATTAGAGGAAGGTCCAAAAGACTGACTGTTTCCTCTGGAATTGAGGGTGTAGACTGAGTCATTGTCACAGCACGTAGGGTTGAAGGTCACCATAGGGGTTTGGCAAGAAAATTGGACAAGATAGATAGAGATGTGTCTTCAAGAGATAAGTAGATTACAATGAATATTTAAAGGTTCAAAAGATACTTCTTGGTTAATCACAGGGGTTTGAGAGAGAAGAATGTATGGGGGTTCAAGAGCTTAGACTCCGGAGATGGTAGAGATAAGAGAAGGGTTGAAGGTTTCAAGCCAAGTTCTTGAAGATGTTAATAGAGCTTCCAATTGCATGATCTTAGCAAAGATCACAAGAGAATTATCTCATAAGTTCTAAGTCAAATCAAGCTTGTTTTCTTGATTGTAAGAGCAATCAAAAATTATAAAATCAAGTACAATATGTTGTCATGTATCATAAATAACTTTGCATCCCATCATTCATACATGATGCCATAGCATGAATCAACTTTGTATGATTACATTCAATATAGACTGTTAGTGAAAAAAGCTTATGAGTCAATTAGAAGGCTTGTAAGGCAAAGAAAATTACTTCAAGAGAGCTTCAAATTGAGTTCCTGATAAGGATAAGTTACCACACCCAAGAAATAAGAGAAAAAGCTCCTCTTAATTCAACTCCAAGGATCTATGAAACATTGCCCTACCATAGGGGCACATATACTTGCATATTTTGACAATATGTCTTCTATAGAGTAAGAAATGAATTTAAAGAGTACTTATGTAGCTAATTCTCTGAATATAGCTGAAGATATTAGCCCCAAATCAGCCCAAATATCTTCTGAAAATCACCTCTAATGATAGCATAAACTTTTCCTAACACGGTGTCGCTACGTTTGGTGTCGAAAGTCTACCACGGGGGTAAGAGACAACAGGGTGAAGGGAGATTCAGGGAGAGGAGTAAACGGAAGAGAAGGGGTTTGAAGAAATAGAAGACGTAGAAGAATACTCATAGAAAGAAATAGAAAATGTAGGAGAATACTAATAGAGATGAAGCATGTTAATTTATTTCTACATTATGAGAAGATAAAACTCTTGTATACAAAAACATATATAAAATAATACATTCCTCTATTCTACTCAGATTGCTAATCTGATGCTTCCATTGGCTTCAAAAGGGGGGTAAAATGCCAACACAATTGGCCAGAATTCTGTCAGATCACTCCCTCGTCATCTCCCACTTTAGAGTGCTACTCACTGCTTGAAAACAATGATCGTGCGCCACCTCATTTTGCTGATCTTTCTTTCTACATAAAATCCTCTCAAAATAGTTGAAAGCTACATGCTTCCTTTTACATGTTATCCTAATCTAGAAGTTGTCTAAAATTTTATGGATTTTAACAAGAGATAATATCTAAAATATCAAAATTTGGCTAAAACTTGTTCAAAAATCTAATATTTTTGAACCATGGATACTAACAGTAATGCCTAAAGTGGCATTGGCTCTCTAGATCTATAAGGAAGCCACACTCTAGAGTTTTTCACACAATGTGCACGTAGCAGCATGACATCCATCCCCTCCTAACCTGCACATCCTCTAGCATGTGCCAAAGTCTTACGGATTTGCAGTGTTAGAAGAAGTATCTTCTTCCATGTCAATGTCTTCATCTTTTGCCTCTTCTACTTCCTCTATGTCTTCATGCTCTTGAATTATATCCAAGTCTTCTAACTCATATGTTAAACTTTATCTTCGTTTGAAGAGCTTGATTCTTTTTTTGGCTACAGGTATCTTCATGCTTGTCCCATCCAGTTAAGCCAATGAATATGTGGCATTGTTATGAACAACCTTTACCACATACGAGACAAACCAACACTTTACTATCTTCCAAGAAGCAATGTATTGATTATCTAGGTTGCTATCATAGACAACCAGCACCTAGTCATTTTCCTGGATAACTCCTGGCCGAAGTCAATGTTGCCTATCAAATATATATAAATATTTTAGTCTTGCTATTTTTAACTTCTTAATAGCTGATTGAACATCTTCAGGTCTTCTTTCTAGTTAGCATATGCACAAAGTCAGCAACTCTTCTGTACTGATGCCTTTCTCCCAAGATAGAAGACTCCATGTGAGAATATATTCTTCAATTGGCATAATTGGTTGTTGTCCATGCATAAGTTCAACTGGTATATAGCCACTCACTGTACGGTGAGTAGTCTGGTCAGCCCATAATGCAAAAGGTAGCAATTTAGGCCATTCTTTGATCTTTCCTCTACAAGACTTTGCTAGAGCTTTGAGAATAGGTTGATGTCCTCTCTCACTCTTTCCAATGCCTTTAGGATTGTAGGTTGATGTTAAACCCAACTTGATACCCAATTGAGAAAAGAAGTTGCGTGCTTCATCGGCATCCAATTCTCCTCTATCTGCGGTTTTGCCTTGCCAACACAACCATATCTATAAAATACTTCTTTAAGAAAAAAGTGACAAACAGCTTGAGTGGCCTTGGCTGTTAAAGATTTACCTTTAACTTGATTTGCTAGATCTTCTCTTGCAAGCACTAAATACCGCATATTCCATATCCCTGTAGGCATGGTTACAAGCTCAATAACCCATCTATAATGTATAGACAAGGGATAAGTTTGTTGTAACCCATCTCCATGCTTGACCATAGAATACATCTGACACACATAAAAGGTTCAACAAAATGCTCTACATCTCGATACATGTTTTGGCACCAGTATTTTTCTTTGACTTTAATAAAGGTTCCCCATATACCTCTATGGCCAGTCCACAAGCTTTCATGAAATTCCTTCATTACATGTACTTGTAACATTTTATTACCTAAAACTCAGACAAGCACTCCTTTCTTCTTGTTTTCATGCTTCCATAGATGCCCATTTTTAAGAAATAAGCCATAAGATTTCCTCTTAATATGCTTGAACTCTTCATCAGTCCAAGTCTCTTTCTTCTTCATTGTGCTCAAATATTGGCCGATATTCAACCAATCTTCTTCATAATCTTCTTCAAGGAAATGAACTAGAACTTGAGCAATGCAATGAGCATGCTGGCTTCTAGTTGACCACCCTTCATCCATAGATAAATCTTTGATGTTTGTTGATGTATGCTGATTTACAGCAGTACTTTTTCCTGTTCTTACTATACTTAATGTTATACCATTAAAAAGATTAGCTTCACTTGCAAGATTCAGCTTTGGGTTTGTATACGCAGCAACTGAAAATGTACTTTCAGTAGCCATGGAATGAAATTTAGCAAGTATAGATTCTTCATATTCATCTTCTTCCATTAGCTCTTCTTCATTGTCATATCTTGCACATTACAGCATTTTAGCAACTAGATTCGCCTTCTTTGCAATATGCTTTAATTCGGGGTTAAGAGATTTAATATATACAATCCATCTTAGCATAGCAGTGTCGGGTGTAGTGCAGTTGGCAATCATACCCAAGAGTGGAAGATAATCAGTTTCTACCACTATGAAAGCACCTATAAAGTATTCATGATCACACTTTAATATTGTTACAATTCCCTTTTTACTTGTGCATACCTTCTTTGATGTTTATTGAGAACCTTTGCTCCAAAACGAATTGCATGCCTGGTACCTTCAAGGTCTTCTTGGCCAACAACCATCCTATCCCAAAGGGACTTGTATCCACAGTAAGGATGATTGGTTGACCACTTGAATAATCAGTCCTTTTGAGAGTGGGGGTTAAAATTAACAACTCCAAGAGAATATTTGGCATTTTCTTAATAATTGAGAGAGATTTTCGGCTACATGAGCAAAATGTCATATCCATACGAGATAGAATACACATGCATCAAGAAATCTTCTCACTTATGAAATATCTGTGTATTTTTCTTGCATTCTGCTGATGGCATCTATCTTGATTGGTGAAGGTCTAGGTTCGTAGGGGCCACACAGATGTCCGACCACTAGGACTTCTTCTACTCCAAAAATGAACTTAGCTCCAAAAAGGGTAAGATGCACCTCTTGTAGCCTTGTCAAAATCCTGTCACAATCATGAATATGGTTAACTACAAATGTCATGCAGCCATCTTTGTCAAGCTCCTCATTCTTTTCATTGACTTCACATCCCTTGATAGGTACATCATCAAGAAATGGAAGAGTAAGTTGTGGAATGAAGTCCCTTAAGACTTTGTGCATGGCATTCATCATATGGGCTATGGAGTTTATTGCACCTTGTGGTAGAGTGCACGTGCAGACCAATCCAAGAGGTGTCTTCATTGTGGTAATGTCTCGGCTTTCTAATGAAAGATGAAATTGGTCATATCCTGAATATAGGTCACACATAGAATAAATTGCTCTACCTTCAAAAGCTTCACCAAACTCATAATCAACAATTGGACCCAAACCAACATTTCGGATTGTGACATGATTAACAGGCTGTAGATCTTGAATGAATTGTAAGGATCCATTTTTCTGGGCACAGTAAAACATCGATTTGAGTAAGGTGCTAAAGAAAGTTCTAAACTCTTAATTTTGATCTTCTCATTTAAAAGTTCCAATAATTTGGGCAAATGCCTAGTTTTCTGTATGAGTAGCTACATATATTTCAACCAATGTGTTAGTAGTAATTAGTCCAAAAAAAATGCCCAAAATATCTTCATTTTCGACCATCATGTCATAAGTTTTCAGCACCCTTTTTACATGACATAAATATTTTCTTTCAACTTTATTCATGGCTGGAAGATACTTATAACATCCCATACTATTGGATGTACATACATACAAATTTACTAGAGACACGGTTTCTATACGATAAGGAGGTTCAATCTTTTTACATGATGTATTGCCATAGCCTCCTTTTATAGTAGTGCAACCTGAAAACCCTTGAATTCTCAGGCATTAGGAGGCACAGGATAATCACTCAGTCAATCTTTCTTTCGATGATGGTTAACACACAGAGTAAGAAATTGGACAGCTCATTCATTATCCTTACTTCGAATTCGAGCATATGAAGAACCATCATCAAGAGCTTATATTTCCAAGCGGGCTTCAGAAATGTAAGGTTGCCCAAGAGTGATAGGATAATTACAAGAGTCTTGAGCGAAACAGTGAAAATTGTATTTTATGTCTCCAATAGTTACCTGCACATTAGGACATGCAACATATAACTCTCCAGAAGAGTTGTTTCCAACTCTCATTTGCCAACCTGGATCAACATCTATGGGCCTTCTGCCACTTTCATAGAGACTCCTTGCCATGACATTCATCTCAAAACCATGGTTTAAGAGTGCAATACATGGTGTTTCTTTTTCTCCAATTTTGACAACTATCTACGTTGTTTCTCTTGCCCAATGTGTATGGGAGTAGGGACTGCTTGGAATGAATCGGCGGGCTTCTCCCTCATCATGCATGTAGTGTAGATGACCTTCTTTTTGAGAGGTGGGCTACCCAATTGGTTTGAACCAGCCGACCATTACATTTTCAGCCTTCACTTCTTTAATTTTTGCATCTATTATTTCTTTTTCTTCAGCTTCAATTGCTGCAATTAACTCTTTAACTTCTTCAAGCTAAATTCCTTGTGCAGTTAGCTTCTCTTCATCCTGCACAAAGACTTGAAGAGCTTGCAAAATTCCTTTAGCTTCAATTGATGCAATTAACTCTTTAACTACTTCAAGCTAAATTCCTTGTGTAGTTAGCTTCTCTTCATCCTGCACAAAGACTCGAAGAGCTTGCAAAAAAGCATGCACTATTTTTTCAGCATCATCACCAATATATTGTCTTTTTCTTTTGATTATATTAATAATTACATCATGAAATTCAAGTTTGGCAATTCAAAGAATTTCACCTAAGGTGTACTCAATTTTACTTCCCAGAATTCGTTCTTCTAAAACTCGTTTGAGATCGGTTGTTGCAGATTATATGTCAGACTACAATTTGTAGCCTAACTACTTGCCTTTCTTCTTTCCTTTGGTCTTCTTTGTTTGTGGCGCATATTCCATCTCTTGATCTGGGGTTATATTCTCATCAAGCTTTGGTTGTTCAGGCATTCTTCTAGTTACCCATTTCAAAGGGCCAAAAGAGGAAGGCCCTGGTTCATCTTCGCTTCTTCTCTTTTCTTCAATCAAGTCTTCTTTATGATTGACGTCAGCCAAATGTGCAAAGGGGGAAAAAAAATCTACCGGTTCTTTCCAACCAGTTATACCTCGAATGCATTGACTGGCATTAGTCAAATCATCTTTGACTACTTTGACACGTTCCATTTGATCTAATTCCTGCATCTATACTTTAGATTGCACATTAGCTTAACATGCTTTCAAATTTGATTTAGTTGGCTCAATTTGCAGCCCATAGGTAGCTACAACAATTGTTGCGTAGGCATTCTTTACAGCTAAATCTTCTAATCTTTTCTTTATTCTACCATTGCCAGAATTTGGCTCCAGTGGAAGACCAGTTTCAGGTGCATGAATTTTTTCATCTTTCCAAAAGACGAGCTTTTGTGCTTCAGCCTCATGGAAGGCAGAACACTCCCTCTTATCATATTGTTGGCTGTCACATCAAATACAACGTCTCTTATAGGCTTCTCTCATGGGTCTTTGAGTTGATGATCGTCCTCATTCTTCAACTTTGACATCTAACTTCTCCACCTTGGAACTAATTTCTGTAAGATTTAGATGAAGGTCATGCATGCTTTTAATGAGTTCATCCATGACATCATTTTTAGAAGGAATAAAAGAAGAAAGAGTTGGTTGATTAGTCAAAGGAATAAGGGATTTTGAAGGTGGAACAAGCTCCATCAATTGAGTTATTGAAGTTGAAGTAGAACCCAATCTTAGTCGCATCCACTCTCTTTGAGCAATCATGTTAACTGCATCAGTAAATCTGTCCATGCAATGTTGACTCCTAATTCTGAGGTAGCATCTTTAAGGTGATCAGCAAGCTTCTCTTGTAGAATGGGATCTGCAGCCTTATGGAATAATTCAATCTTCTGACTTTCCATACTTTGTTGGTCTTCAACATCAAGTTGTCCAATTTTCACTTTCAAACGAATGAAAATAGAGACATTTTGACCATTAAATTGTTTTAAATCCTGCCCAACTTTCTCTAGGGCCTTGATAACTATGGAATCAATCTTCTCTTGCCTTTGTTGTTGCTGTTGTAACATTTGGATTTGTTGTTGCTGAGTCTGTTGTAGTATGGGCACCAACTGTTCTAGAGTATCTTCTGAAGAATCCCCCATCTTGGAGTTCTCTTACACTGACCTTCACGTCGAGTTCACCAATGTTGCAATGCATAGAGTTGAAGGTCACCACAAGGGTTTGACAAGAAAACTGGACAAGATAGATAGAGATGTGTCTTCAAGAGATAAGTAGATTACAGTGAATGTTTAAAGATTCAAGAGGTACTTCTCGATCAGTCATAGGGTCTTGAGAGAGAAGAATGTATTGGGGTTCAAGAGCTTAGACTCCGGAGATGGTAGAGATAAGAGAAGGGTTGAAGGTTTCAAGCCAAGTTCTTGAAGATGTTAATAGAGCTTCCAACTACATGTTCTTAGCAAAGATCACAAGAGTATTATCTCATAAGTTCTAAGTCAAATCAAGCTTGTTTTCTTGACTGTAAGAGAAATCATGAATTGTAAAATCAAGTACAATATGCTGTCATGTATCATAAACAACCATGCAACCCATCATTCATACATGATGCCATAGCATGAATCAACTTTGCATGATTACATTCAATGTAGACTCTTAGGGACAAAAGCGTATGAGTGCATTGCCTATGTTCATGTGCCAGATGAGTTGAGATCCAAGTTGGATCCAAAAGCTGAGAAGTACATCTTTATTGGTTACTCTCTACAAGCGGAAAGGGTATAGATGTTATAACCCTTCTACTCATAAGTTTATAGTGAGCAGAGATGTTGTTTTTTATGAGATGAGTAGATGGTATAAACCAATAAATGTGATTGATGATGTAGATGCACAAAATGGTAATATTGCACAGAATTCACAGCAACAGTCACAAAATATTAGTGGACCTAGAGTGTCCTCTAGCAGTGGTTCACATTCTTCGCCATGGATAGGCAGATTGAGATCAGGAGAATCTCCTCAAAACAATGCAAATAGTGGTATGCAGGTTTCATGAAAAGGAAAAGAGAAGGTAGATCAGCCCATGTTTGATGTGAATGCAGGTCACTCTTATGTGGATGGTGAATCCAGTGGCTCAGAACAGAGCATTGATGATGAGTTGGGTATTTCTTCTATTGTTACACCTAGAGTAAGGAAGACCAGGGATGTTTTGAGAGCACCTGGGAGTGAACCTACTTTGCGCAGGTCTACCGGAGCTAGGTATCCTGTGGATAGGCTGAAATATGATGGATTTACAGCCATTCACTATGCCTATATGGTCAAAGTGATACAGGAACCAGAACCCACTTCTTTTGAGCAAGCCATGGGAAAAGAAAAATGGGAGAAAGCCATGGATGAAAAAATGGATGCCTTGGAAGAAAATGCTACATGGGAATTGGTACCTTTGCCTAAAGATAAGAATGCAATTGGTTGTAAGTGGGTTTATAAGGTGAAACACAATGCAGATGGTTCTGTGAATAGATACAAGGCAAGATTAGTAGTCAAGGGGTATGCACAAACATATGGCATTGATTATGAAGAAACATTCAGTCCGGTTGCAAGGATGGAAACCGTAAGAGCAGTCATTGCGATGACTGCATCAAAGGGATGGTCTTTAGATCAAATGGATGTAAAGAATGCCTTCTTGCATGGTGATTTGCAAGAAGAGGTCTATATGGAGCAGCCACCAGGTTATGTGCATGTTGTTCATCCTGAGTTTGTTTGTGTTGTTTGAAGAAAGCCTTGTATGGCTTGAAGCAAGCACTTAGAGCATGGTCTGACAAGATAGGCCAGTATCTTCTCACTATTGGTTTTCAGATTTCTAAGGCAGATTTCTCACTTTATGTGAGAAAAACAAAGAAAGGTATTATGCTACTTGTCATTTATGTTGATGATTTGATTATGACAGGTGATAGTGATGAAGATATCCTTCATGTGAAAATGCTATTAAAGCAGAAGTTTGAGATGAAGGATTTGGGAGAGCTGTGTTATTTCTTGGGCATTGAGGTGATTAGATCACCAAGTGGGATACGGCTCTTGCAGAGGCAGTATGGATTGGACATGTTGTCCAAATATGGGATGACAGGCTGTAAGCCTATTTCAGTTCCTTTGGAGAAGAATGTGAAGTTGAGCGCAGATGCAGATGAGCTTCTGGAAGACCCTACTATGTACAGATGCATAGTATGAAGTTTGATTTATATGACTATTACCAGGCCAGATTTGAGCTATGCTGTTGGATTGGTAAGTCAGTTTATGCAGGCTCCAAGGAAACCACATTTGGATGCAGCTAGATGCATACTTAGGTATGTGAAGCCCACATTACAATATGGACTATTTTATGAGACTGGGGTTCAGATACAGTTGTATGGATACACTAATGCTGATTGGGTTGGTAGTATTTCTGATAAACGATCTACCAGTGGATATGTGTTCTCTTTTGGGAGTGCTACAGTCACTTGGAGCAGCAAGAAACAGTCTACAGTTGCCTTGTCGAGCACAGAGGCTGAGTACAGGGGTGCAGCAATGGCTGCATGTGAGGTAGCTTGGTTGCATAAGCTACTTTATGATATGCATCAGCCTACAGATGGGCCAGTTGTCATTTATTGTGACAACATGAACAGTATACACTTGGCAAATAACCCAGTCTATCATGCTAGAACAAAGCACATTGAGGTGAATTATCACTATATGCGGGAGAGGGTTTTACTAGGTCTTATTGATCTAGTTTATGTTAGCACAGAGGATCAGATAGTTGAACATTCACGAAGGAATTGGGTGCAGAGAAGCTGCGCAAGTTTAGAGACCTGCTTGATGTGCAGGAATTGGGATTGAGCTCGAGGGGGAGTGTTGAGATATCGAGCTCCACTCGTGATATGCCAGGGTGACCGTTGTGCATTTATGTCACTGACTTATTAGCTGCAGATGCGGTTGGTACACCGCCCATGAATAATAGCTAGATGACAGCTATCCTTATCTACTCTAGTTCGTAGCTCAGTTAGTATGCCACCTTAGTTAGTTGAGTTTGGTTTGAGACCCATATATAGGGTTCTTTTATTTCTCTGTACTAGAGTTCTTTTGGCTTACACAACTAAGAAGAGGAAAATTGTTTTTAGCCTCCACCTTTGTGTGTATTCCCCCATTGTGTAAGTGAGAAAGCTACAACTGAGACTCCTTCCTTCTCTCCCACAATCTTGACACTCACATCCACCTTCAACCCCAACGTTGCTTCCTTTCCATCTAATGCAACAGAGGTGGTGAGGAGGGTTCTAATATATGGCATTCGTGCTATTCTCCTCTTCCAATAGAACTATATATATATATATATATATATATATATATATATATATATATATATATATATATATATATATATATATATATATATATATATATATATATATATATATATATATTGATCATGGGAGAAAAGGACTTTGGTCCCTATCAAGCTCACCTATTCCTCGAGAAAAGGTGGAAACACCCTCGAACACCATATTGGGGAATATGGGAATTTCCCATAAGTTTGGGACATATGGTCAAATCTTTGGATTTATCATAGCTTGAACACTATAACTCCAAATCAAGCGCTCTATAGCTCAATAGATTCCATTTTTTGAGCTTTCTAATGATAGGTCACATCATATGGTTTTGAGAAACTTATGTACATGTTATTTGTGTGCCACCTTTTTAGTATTCAAAAAAATGGGATTTGGGAGATTCCCAAGCTCACTAATATTGTATTCTCAGGAGTAGGGAAAAAGAAAAGAAAAGAAAAGAAAAGAAAAGAATGCAAAACCGTTATGGGACAAAAGGACGAAATTCCCTATCATAGGAGGCCTCATTCCAAGAAATGGTGGCGCATACCCTTGGACGGGAAGCTGGTTGTGGTAAAGGTGGCCACACCCCGCAATCCAAGATAGCTGAATCTCTAGTAGAACTCTTGCAGCAGAAGTTTCTAAGCTGCCTCCCTTGGTGCACTGAATCGTGTAACCTCATCAAGTGTTTCTAACTCCTCTAACATACATTGTTTCCAACATGCAATTGAAGTAACCACCTTGTTGGCTACCTCCCTGGGCATGCCTCTTTATTAATCGATCCAAGTGACATTATTAAGTTACTGATGCCTAACTTCATTAACAAACCTTGAGTGATGTGATCTTTTATCCTAATCGGATGGGGATGTGAGTATGGGATGCCCTTTGTATTCATCAACCGAGCATGAGACAAAGGATAGGGTGAGTGACCAGTCCTTTTCTTTTATATCCAACTAAGAGGTGAGATGTGTGAATGAAGAGTTGCATGCACATGATGGGCCTCTCAATGCACAAAGTACAAAATTGTTCCAGCGTATAACACTATAAGGCTCCTTAGCCTTCCTTCTTGCACCGTATGCCGACACATGGTGAGATGCAGAGTTACGACATCAATTGCGCACAAGAGGTATACACCCTCTACACCAGAGACAATTAGGAACGGGTTGTCCTTCTATGTCTATCAACAAAGCGTGTGAGCGTGAATGATGTTTCCTTAAACAAATATTGAGAGGTGCGGATTGAGAGACATTACAACACTTGGCATCAGATATGTTCTCGTTTTCCTATGCACACACGAGATGGGTCTCTGCCATCACCACCAGACACATCACCTTGTTCTATACACTGCACTACAAGGCTCCTTGGCCTTCTTGGTTGTACCTATGCCAAACGGGGTTGGATGCACTAATGCATCATCAACTGTGCACATTGGCATACTCCCTCTGAACCATCTCCTTTGTTGATTTCTAAGCCGGGTGTGAGACAAGGTATCCATCATTATTCAATCGAGTGATGTCCGTTGTGGAGCAAGTGACTATTCTTTTATTCCATTCGAGTGACTATAAGCTGAGTGCAATATCCTTCACCATCGACGATTTCCCACGATTTCGTCAATAGAGCTGCCTCCCTAGGTGCTGTTGTGTGGTCCTTGCTACATTGGACATGTGCTGTAAAGACACTTTGGTACCTCCTACAACCGACTGCGACATAGCACGTGACATCGATAATCAACTTCAATTCTCGGCAATATGGGCTAAGCTTTTCTAACCCTACCCCTTCCGTTTCTCAATGTCGATCATGTTTTAAGTGTGGGAACATCATGGTTGTTGTGATGTGTGGTCCTACATCCTTATTGCTCAGTTCACCCTTCCCGTTAAGGTCTTAAGTATGGAGATGCGTCTCTATGCGTCTATGTTGTACATCCTTATGCCTCTACCACGATCCAATCGTGCATATATGCCATGTCTTGTTTTACTCTAATGGGGTCCCTTCCCCACCCACCCATCCTCCTTAACCCCCTTCCTAATGCCGTTCCTTCTCCGTTTCCCTTTATCCCTTGTTTTATAGCTTTTCCATGTGAACACATTCTCCGTTCACCAGAACCCACATCCAACTTTATAGCCTTGTTTGTCCCTTTGACTTTGTCATTTTTCTTTTTATAGCCCCCTGTTCCAAGCCATAGATCATGAGTTATTATTTTTTGAAGAATTTTTTGCCCATTTCACACGTTTCCATGCAAATGCCTCTTTTTTGCATCGGAAGTGTAATATGTTGTGACAGCCGTGACCTACACCTTCCCCTTGATATTTTTCCTTTATACTATCCATCATTCCAATGTATGCTTTGTCCGTTATTAATTTTTATGTTCTTTCATGTACTTTTGTGTATGTTTTTGACAGTTTTTCCCTGTGAACCTACCTTAATCATCTTAGAATTTAATTTTGATTGAATAGCCATGTTTGGCTTGGTCCCTACATGATTTTCATTTCCCCCCTCTTGATCCGGTCGACCAATTTTATTTCATTACTTTTTCCGTGCATTTTTATATTCTTTTTTCTTCTTTTCTCCATGTGAACGGCCCCTAGTGCCATGGGAACTGCGTTTTGTCTAAATAAACCAGTTTTACTCACTTCCCCTGACATTTTTCCTTTTTGTTGACCTCCATTCCGATGCACAGATCTCTTTGTATTAATTTTTTACTTCGTTTTTCTTTGTATTTTTTATGTTTTTCCCACGTAAACGTGCCTTACCATCCGCGGAACGGTGTTTGAAGTTACCCATCATGTCCACCCTATTCTTGCAGACATTTTCTATGTTCACTTCGTTAGGTTTCGATTGCAAGATCTTTTTGTATTAATTTTTCTTTTCCGTTTTGAGTATGTTTTTATGGTTTTTTCCACATGAACGGGTCCTACACTGTTGTCACAATGGCATTGCAATGTGATAGGCCTATCCAACACGTCGTCTCACCAGCTACTTCTCCTTCTTTCCGCACTTCATTTTGGTAGACTAATTTTTTGAATTTAATTTTCATCTAATTTTGCGTCCCAACGTCGCGCGGGTTTGCACTCGAACACCCTTGTTTTTGTCTTTCGATGTGTGTCACATTGGTCCTGCAAACCTCCATCCTTGCACATGCCTGCACCCTCTCTCGTTCCCAACAACACTTTTTTTTTTACCCCCCGCCCGTGCACGCGCCATAGACGGGGGGACATTTGTCTATTATTATTATTATTATTATTATTATCATCATCATCATCATCATCATCTATTAGAGAACAAAAAACAACACCTTGTTAATTACAATTTTTTTAAAAAAAATCCTCCTCCCTAACTACTCCCCCCGCGTCGCCTCACCCCCCCATTTTCCTCATCTCTCTCCTCTCTCTCTTTCTTTCCCTCTCTCCTTTTCTTTCTCTCTCCCCGACCTCTCTCTCTTGCTCCTCCTCCTTCCCCACCCTCCTCTTTCATCTTCCCTCTTTCCTCCTCTCTCCTCCTCCCTCCCCTTCTCCTTATACCTCCTCCTCCTCCTCCTCCTCCTCGCATGATTAAATTTTTTAAACTCGCAAAATTCATTAAAATTTTGGTAAAACTTACAAAAGTTAATTAAAAATTCATGAAAATACCAAAAAGAAGTAAAAATTAAAAAAATCATGAAATTTAAACATGATTTTCTCCATTTTTTTACCATTCCAAATATATAGAAAAATTAAATATAAAAAATAAATGTGAAAAATTCTAGAAATTTAGCTTAAAAATCTCAAAAATGTTTTGAAAAATTAATATAATTTTCAACAATTGATAATACCATTTTAAAAAAATAAAAACATAAAAAAATCTCATTAAACCATAAAGTTTTATAAAATCCTTTTAAAAAACTAAAAATTAGTAAAAAATCCCAAGAAATTTCCATAAATTCCAAAAAAAATCCTCTTTCATTATGGTTAGTTAACATGAGCTAAAACCTGCCAAACACATGGAAAGACTATTATTTTCGTAAGAAAGTAACTCTTAAATGAATTTATTTTTCAAAAAAATATTTTAAAAATACAAAAATGAATGAAAAATTTTTAACTTCCATAGATTAATCACATTCACTAGACAACCCTATATATATATATAATTCCAAACCTTTAAAAAAATAAAAAACCAATAATAGTAATAACAATAAGTTTTTTTTTTAAAAAACCCAAATCTAAGCTTACACATTCTATACCATATCGAGGGATCCGTTTGTTGAAAACCTAATCACCACATTAAATGCATATTGGAAATTTGTATATGGTGTTTCATTTTTTAAAGCTTATGTTTCCAATTTTTCAGTTAGTCGGGACCTTCTTGTTGGATTTCATTGTGGTTACATTTAGTCACAGTGCTTGCATCACATCAATGGAGGAGTGCCCCAAGTTTTAGTTGCATACACATCCCTGCCATGTATTTATTTCGTTTCCTTTTATTTTTGCTATCCCAAAACCATGATTATTTATTAAAATGACCTTTAATCCACCCACACTTTCACGCGTATTGGCACTAAACACACATATTTTTAAATTAAAATCAATCCAGAGTTCTAAAAAGTGTTAAACACACAATTACTTTTTAATAAACGAATTTGCATTTAGAGATCCCTGTCAAGGTCTAAATTCTGGGGCACATTAAAAAGCATCGTTTCACACTTAATAATTTTTAACTAAAGGATAAGAAAGAACTATCATTTTCTTTTAAAGGTTTATAACCTGATAAAATTTCATCCATTATTAATAACTTTATTAAAATGAATCCTTCATTATATTTATTTTCCCTACACTGCACATTCTCTTTTTAATAAACGCAATTTGTGGGGATAGGTAATGGTGGAGTCTTGTCTAGTGTTTTTGTCGTTGATGGTGGTTAACAGTTCCAATGTCATGTCAATGTGATTAGTTTCTTTGAGGTTTTCTCTTTTTATCTTGGTCATATGGATGAGCCAGGGTACGAAATGTCTTTTTCTTTTCTGCATGATACGGGAATTCAGGGTGTCTGATTATATTACATCACATGAAGTTTTTAGTCACATGTATGTAGAGGTCGTGCATGTTTTTTTTTTCTAGGATGTGGACTTATTAGGATGGTTAGTTAGTCAATTGAGTCCATGTAAGTTTATTCAGATCGATATATTATTCCTATCCTGTTGTTTTGTAGGCATTCGTTATGATTGTCTATGTATGTGGTGTGTGTGTAATCCATCTGAATGTGCCTCGTACTCCTCCCCTAGTTCAATATGTTTTGTTGGTGTCTCATGACTACTCTTTATTATTGGATTCAGATTTTATCAGCAAAGCATACGTAGCCAAGTTCGTAGCACTTTCATTGCCACTTATCTCGTAGGATACTGATATCTGTGATCAGTTTCTAGCCTCTTATAGTAAGATTTTTGGTCCTATAAGAGGAACATTTATCCACCAAGTGACGCCTAAAAGATTGGGCAAGGATCTATCTTTACCCTATAGACGAGGAGACTTTTTGGCCATTGCTCAACAATTATTCTTAAATGAGCATATCCTTAAGTTGTGGTAGAAGCAGACATAGGATATGTTGGACCCTAAGAAGGTTATTACTACCTCAGGCATTAGTGTCTCCAAGACATAGGTTTATGCCAATTTCTTCAAGACATAGGTTTATGCCTACCAAGACACCCTCTAACTACCTTTCAAAGGAGTTGTTCATAGCTTCCAGAATGGTGTTGAAAGGCATAATTATTGATTGGAGTTCTTATCTTTTGTCAAAGATGGATCAACACTTTGTTAGAGCCACACAAGGTAATGTAACTAATGCTACATTTGGTTCCTACCTTTCTATCTTCTTGGCATATGTTGCCCCTCCGAAGGAAGTTCCTACCTTGTTAGTTGATCCACCAGAAGTTCCTTCTCCTACTGAATACCTTGATGTTGTCATTGAGGATCCTGATCCTATCCCTCATGTAGTCATTCAGAGGAAATGCCTTAAACGAGCGGTTGAAACAGCCCTAGTTCCTCCTCTAGTCTCCATTCTTGTTCAATCTAGTAGTCAACTGTCAGCTTTCCTTACAATGCCAAATATTTTCAGAGTACATCGTGATGGGACTCTGGAGATTTCCATTCCCTTTGTACAATGCTTTGTAGCAGGAGATGCAATTCCCTTTTTGTGTAAAGACATCCTTGTAATGTTGATCAAAGTAGTACTCTACAACTCCCTTTCTTTTGTTTTTGAGGGAAAAACCTTTGGGATTGGGATGGAGTGTAATAAGGAGGATTGTAAGGAAACCATGAAAAAATACCTAATCACATCAATGGGGGATAAAAGATGTATAGGGACTTAGTTAAGATATCTAGAAATTATCAATCAACTATCTCTTCACCTCCTCCAAGTTTCAAGGACTTCTTCTCCTTCTTTTTCTCCCTTCTTGCCTCTCTCTCTTTCTCATCTTGCTCTCTCCTATTCAATCTCTTTCTCTCTCGTCTCTATAGTCTTCTCTCTTTCTCTCTCGTCTCTATAGTCTTCTCTCTTTCTCTCTCGTCTTTATAGTCTTCTCTCTTTTCTCTTCTTTATCTCTAATCCTCCATTTGAAACATTATTTTTTGCTTTTTCAAAAATAGGACTTCCATTAGGAGGCTATGCTCCCATTGGTCTAAAGCACTCTCTCTCTACACCTCTCTCTACACCCTAAAAAGCACTTTTGAGACCTCAAAACTCCCCTAATGTACCAAAGTAGATGGGAGAGAAAAATGCACTAGGATTTGGTATTAAATCATCATGACATTGAAGCACAACACAAGTATAGTGCTCAATCAACAAATTGAGGACTAGACATAGATTTTTATAGTTGGAGATTCCTTAGAGAGTTACGTATTTTCACCTCATTATGATGGGAGGGAAGAGTACATGTCACAAACTAAATAGAGGATTGATGAGTTGCATATTTTCACCTCATTATGATGGGAGAAAAATAGAGGATTAAATTGTTTCTTACTCTAGTCTAGTCACTTAACTTCTCAAGTCCACACTCTTAATTCCATCCATCCATAGAATGGAGCCAGCCAAAACTCTATCCTGCATTCACTTGCTTTCCATTACTTACACCTTTAAGATTTTTTAACAATTTATGCTACCATATCTATGAAGGAAAAAATATTTTAGGGTTTAGGGAGGCCAAAGATGGGGTGATGAATTTTGGGATTTAAACTTAAGGCTTTTGGGATGGGGCATTCCTATTTGATGAGGGAGTATAGAAGGCAATCCATAGGGTTTTAAGGAGGCTAGGCTCTCTCTTCTTCTATCCCATAATCAATGGCATTGGGAATCAGGGTTAGGTTTTTGGTGTTGAAGGGGCAAGGGGGGATGGGAGTGGTGAGAGTAAGGTTTCTGGGGCTTACATTAGTGGAATTTTTAAGATGCTAAGGGGGCATAAGGACTTAATCAATATATTGCATGCTATATATATATATATATATATATATATATATATATATATATATATTCTTGAACATTATACTTTGAACTTGATTTGAAGTGTAAATGCAAGCCAATGATGGGATATGCTAGAGAACACCCCTCTTCTTTTTATTATTTTAGTCCTTAGCTATCTTACACTTAATGTTACATCTGCAATAATAAATTCTTGAGCAATCCACCTAGGATCATTGTATAATTTAAAAGTTGTCAAGCCATTCTTGACATGAAGTATGAAAGGGAGATATGCTTTATCATGTGGAAGAATTCATACTTTTTATACATAATGGTAAGTGACAGACTTCTTAGTCATTGGGCTTCTCTAACTTGCTCATTGACCTAATAATAGGAGTTAGTCAAGTGGAGTCTTGGGAGTTAATGACCATGTCACTTTGAGTAGTGATTAGTAATCACTTGAGTGACTTGTTTTGTTGGCTATGTGGTAGAGAATGGAGTCCGAGATTAAGAAGACCATTCAACAAAAGTTTAGGGGCACCAATAGTACTAAATGGTGGCTGTTGTCCAACATGGACACAAAGGTAAAGGAGATAGCATGCTAATTGGGAGAGGATGTGAAGGTTGGTGGAAGTAGTACAATCATGGGGGATTCATAAGGTGTTAGTTTAGGAGATATTATGTAGAAAGTGTTCTTGCTATTGCAATCATAGTTGAGTAGCAAAAAGCTCAACAACAACAATAAAAAAGGCAAGATTCTGAAAAACTTGATGCTACAATTGTGCATGCTTTGCAGGATGTGGAACATGAGATGAAGCAGTTTAATGGACATAATGTATTAGCCTATCTATGGGTATATGCAAACAATATGATTTTTTGCAGAGATCCTTAGTATACATAAAGCCGATATTTTTCCTATCTTGCTATGCATGCATTGCAAGAACGATTGGTTGAATTATATCAAAGAGATGCTAATTGAGTTACCTTTAAGAAGGCTCTCAGAGGGGAGATTTTCCTCAAGACACACCATTGGTTACATGGAAGACATTATAGATTGGGTGGAAAAAAGCAACAAGGGTCTTGTTGCCAGAGCCTTATGTGAACTTGAAACTATTATGCTCAGTTGGATGTAGATGACCAACAATCATTGGAAAGTCAAAAAGTTGAGTTATTCTTAAAATCTATTGACTGCTTGTTGCATGAGAAATTGACTAATTGACTAGAAGATAAAACCTTAGAAACTAGGCTAAAATCTAGGTAGACACATGTCACGATGCTATAAATATGATTATAAAGTGAGAAAGGATGAGTTTGAGATTGGATATAGGGTCTACACCTATAGTTTCTATGAAAATTCTTGAAATTATAGCAAAGCCATTTGCATCTACGGTTGAACAACCTATTAGGCCTAGTGGTCCAAAATCAGATATTATGGATGAATTGGTAAAAAGCCTATATGACCAACACTTGAATATGATAGACCTTCACTCAAAGGTTGTAAAATTGGATAAGAAAGAGAAAGATAATGGGTGGAAAACAACCCAAGGGCTTGTTAGAGAAGGGTTTAAGAGACTATATATATTGTGTGATAGCTTGCAGCATGAGGTAGTAAATTCATCTCATATACTTTGACTAGCACATGGCAATTCATCATTGATTGTCTTCCCCTTCTTTGGACAAGCCAAAGCACATGACTATACTACAAATTTTCCATCAACTTTATATGCATGTAAAGAACTATATGATTTCTCAAGTTCCAATGCATTTGTAGCTATATATGTTGCCACATATGGATTGGAACTTGAGAAATCATATAGTTCTTTACATGCATATAAAGTTGATGGAAAATTTGTAGTATAGTCATGTGCTTTGGCTTGTCCAAAGAAGGGGAAGACAATCAATGATGAATTGCCATGTGCTAGTCAAAGTATATGAGATAAAATTGGAAGGGATGCTCTTGTTAATTCATTTACTACCTATGCATATTTAGTTAAGATGCATAGTATGGATACTAATGTTGAGGAAATAAAATAAGGGATGAGGATATAGGCCCCTCCACTAGATGTCCTTCAAAGTGCATGACACAAAGTAAGATGGAGCAATAGAAGGATGCTAAAAAAGCTAGTTGAGAATATGTAATGGAAGATGTCTCGCATGAAAAGAAGCAAGAAGGGAAAAAGAAAGGTAAGTAGCCTAGTTTCAAGTTGCAATCTAACATATGAAAACAAACAGTATAATGAAAGTACTTTAGGAACACATTCTTGGAAGCAGAGGCTCTTGGCATCGCTAAGCATGAATTCCATGACGAGATAATAGATGTCATTAAGTGGAAAACCTAGTTCGTAGGAGAACCCATTCAAACACTATTGCAAGTTGAAGAAAACATGGATTCATAAGGTATTTAGTTGAAATCTATTGATAATTCCATTGCTATCATAAAATAGGTTGATGTTGAAAATGGCCCCTATATAAGGGTGGAATAGCTGAAAATGTTATGGTGGCAATAGTACATATAAGATAGTTGTGTAGTAGCAAGTTCATGAGAAAGATTATGCCCACTTTATTCCTGATAGCCACTACTCTTGTATGCATTGGGTAAGAGCTACAACTAAAATTGTTGTAAAGATAGGTGAGTGGGAGATGCCATGTATTGCTCTCTTGGACCATGGATCTGAAATTAATGTAATGGCATGTAGTCTACATAAGAATGGTGGATGGCATGCAGCTATGGATCCTCACTCACGTATACGGACTGGAAACAACTCATTAGGGAAGCTCTATGGTGCCTACATGAATGTTCCAGTGACTGTTGGAGATGTCCTAGATGAATTGTATAAGATTCATGCATTTATCTGATTATCTTAGGGCAACCATACATGGTGGAATCAAGGATGGAAGCTAAGGTGATAGATGATGGTTCTTCTTATGCTCATGTGCAAAGTAAAGATAGCAAAAGGGAAACTCAATTTTTAAGTGTATATGTCAATCATTTGTGTAATTAGAATACACTTAGAGATTATTTAGTTATGTCTACTACTAGAGAATTCAAGGGTTTTTGGATAGCACTATTGTAAATGGAGGCTATGGCAATGCTACCTAGAAGATATTTTTACCTTTAAGAAAGGGAAAAATTATCTTTGTGGCTAGCTTTCAAGACAACAAGGAGTGTAGCTAGATTCAAGAGTAATGCAACCATGTATAGGGTTGAAAAGGATTATGTACATTGAGCTCAAAAAGAGTTGAAGAAATATGGTATTTTGGTTGTAGATGACTATATTTCGAAGGCTATTTTTAGGGCTGAATTTTATTAATACATTGATTGAAATTACTACACTAATTAATTCTAAAAATAGAGCTAAAAATCGTGTCATTTATGTATGTACTTTGGAGATGTTTGATGTCATAAGTAAATTCATTAAACAAGAATCTAAAAGGATGAAAAAGAGGGATGAAGCATTGGTGGAAACAAAACATAAAATGATAGACAAAAAGGTTAACCCCGTGGCCTTGTCTTTATCCCCTGATAGTGATGAGCTAAATGAGACACTATCTAAATAGCCAAGTCTTTGTTATTTAAATGGTGCAGGGCATAAATTTAATGCAAAAACATGGAAAGAGTTGAAGGTTGAATGTACTGGGTCTCTCTTACTAGTAGAAAGAGATTTTTTAATGCAAATGTTAGCAAAGCATGGAAAGGATTTTGCATTTCAGCCAACTAAAATTGGCTATATGGATCCGACTATTGTGGCTCCAATGGTGATCTTTACAGCGTCACATGTTCCATGGAATCTTAAACCAATTCTTGTGCCTTGCGAATACTTGCCTAAGCTAATGGAGCTCTTAAATTAGAAAATTAGGATGAATAGTTTGGAGTCATCATCAACTCCATACTTTCATTGCTAGTTTATAGTCCCAAAGAAGAACATGGCATTGCGGTTTATACAAGATATGTAGCAAGTCAAAAAGGTCACTATAAGGAATGTAGGTGTAGGGCCTATTATAGATGAGTTTGTAGAAGTGTTTGTTGGCAATACTACATATTCCATGGGGGATTTATACTCTGGTTATGATCAATTTTAGCTTGCATTAGAGAGTCAAGATATTACTACTATGAAAACACCACTTGGTTTGGTGTACATGTGTACCCTTCTAAGAGTGGATTTTTGGAGCTGATTTTAAAGTGAAAAAGTGGCATGGGAGGCATTAAAAAGTAAATTTTCATGAAAAATAAAACGGTTGCAAATTAAGGAGCTAGAGTTCTTTTAGGTGCATTTTTTGTCACCAAGAATCCAATGCAAGTGTGCGTTCATCACAACTCGGAGTCCATTTGGCCCCCTATTTAATGGTGGTAACATTTGATATTATGAAGCAACTATTGGATATAAAAGCTAGAAAGCATGTAACAGAGGACATCTTGATAGTTTTCAATGCCAGAAAGTTGCCCATCTAGTTAGATTGTCATTCCAAGATCATTTTCCTGCTCAACTTTGACTAGAACCACTTGTGATCAAGTGTGAACACTCCAAATTAAACTAGTTATTTTAAAGCTTAAGCTTAAAAGAAGTTAAAGAGAGCTAAAAGCTCTCAAAATGAAATGAGATGGGGGGAGGGGTTTTTTTTTACGCCTCCTAAAATCCTTCAAAAATGGAAATTTTCAGTCCTTGCAATGTTTCTCCTCTTTCTCTTGGGCATTGGTTGCACAAATTTTTCACTCTCCATTTGTTCAATTTTTTTTTGAGGAATGATGTAGTATTTAACAAGACAAAATATCAGTCTTTCTCTCTTCTCTTTCTCTCTCGCCATAAACATGGTTCATATGGACTAAGAGAATGAGGGGAAATGGGTACCAATTTGCAACACAATGCGAGAGATAGATCAAGGAAGATGTTGGGAGCTCACGCTCAACCACCAAGACCCCACAGACCACTTATTGTTCAAGCATTTCAAGAGAGAACTAATATCTACCTCTCACATAGCAGATGCGCTATCCCTCTCTATGAGTGTAGTGAGCTTACCTTGATGCCCGATTGAGTCACTTCCTCTCTCAAAGCACTCCAATAGCTCCACGATTCGTGATGCAAGCTCAAGCATCCACAAGCCTCTTCCTCCAAGCTCCATCCTCCATAGCCATATGCAAGATGAGAGAAGAGAAGAAGAGAGGAGAATAAGAGAGGAGATGGTGGAGGGCTTCACCTCCAAGATCCCTCACCCTCACACACTCACACCTGCTCCCTCAAGCACTCACAAGGAAGAAAGAAAGAGAAGAGAAGGAGAGAAGAAGAAGAGTCCACTTTGCCACACACCAAAGAATGAGCTCTCATTCACTTTTTGAACTTTATACACATTCCCTAAAATCCCATGGGCATCCATTCCCTTTTTTACATGACCAGGCATTGTGGCAAGGTCCTTTTTTTC
Organism: Lygodium microphyllum; assembly: GCF_053477565.2. Taxonomy (NCBI): domain Eukaryota; kingdom Viridiplantae; phylum Streptophyta; class Polypodiopsida; order Schizaeales; family Lygodiaceae; genus Lygodium; species Lygodium microphyllum. Next base: position 95,916,396 of record NC_141145.1, on the reverse strand, counting down.
ACTCCCTTTTACTTGGCCTATTTCTTTGATTTATGCCCATCTACCCTTTTATCATTTGCACAAGAGGGAGTCTGGGGCTCTTTTCTCAAAAATTGTGGGGCGCCTATTACTTAAAAATATGCTTTTGCATTTAGCTTGATTTTAGAGACCAACCTTGTGCCTTCACTTGTTCTCTGTCATCTTGCTTCTTCCATTGCCCTCGTATTCTACTTCTTTTTCTTTCGTCTCAAGATGGGGTTGACATTAGCCCCCACCTAATATAGTGACAATCCCATGGCATTGATGTGTAGTAGTTGGAAGGTGGGATGGGTGTAGCAAGATGGCATTTTTGAGTTTGTATACAAGCCCTTATGAGGGATGGTGTTGGGTGGATCGGCCCTTGAAATTGAAGATGTAGTTGGTGCAGGTCCTTTTTTGCTACCGGTGTTGAGGGGATTCGTCATTTGAAATTGAAAATAAAGTTGGACGGATCCCTTTGTGGAGAGAGACGGATATGCGGATCCATCCTTGAAATTTAAGATGTTGTTAGTCGGATTCCTGCTTGGAGGATGGCAGGTGGATGGATCCATCTTTGAAATTTAAGATGGTGTTAGATGGATTTGTCTTTTGTCCCTCCATGGCTACCTTCTCCTGTGCTATTCCAAATGAGCTTCTTCATTCACTTTTTGACTGGGGCTGCCTCGGTTTGCCAGAGCCTTCCTTTGCTTTCATGGGAATGTTGTCACATAAGATGGCCCCTCTCTTAGATGGGTGCTAGTCCCGAGACATTGCGATTTTGAGATGATGAGGGTTCGATGAAAAAGGGCGGACATGTGATTTGATGACGATGAGGCTGCAGAGGAATTAGGTTTGAGAATAAATGGATTACCCGGTTAAGGTGGTGGGGAACTAGGGGTGTATTTCATGATGATGGAGCCTTTGAAGCCGGTGGTTGGGGCCTTTGTTTGTACCTAGAAAGAAAATAAGGTGCAGTTCCTGGGAGAGTCTACTTTGCCATGTAGTGCATTGTGCTTATGCTAGTGGAACTGGGAGTTGGGAACCATGGGCAAGCTTAGGTGTTGTCCCACACTTGAGGACCTATTTTGTACATAAGGGGGGTGCGATATGTGCAGGTTAGGGTGACAGGTTTAACCATAGGCGAGTACTACCTCCCTAGGTATGTCCTGGACTTGATGTGGCCTAAGCATGTGCAGTGGAGAATCAAAAACGGTTGGGGGGCTAGACACAGCTGCCGATTGAGGCCACCGGATGCACCTAACTTGAGAACCCCTAGGTGCAGTGACTGTGACCTATGTGCAGCTAGCTGTGTCTATGTGTGATTTTTCTTTCCATTTCCATTCTCTGTGATTGCCTTTTCACTTTGTATCTCCTTGTTTTTTTTTTCGTTTTTCCTTATCTCTCATCTCCTTCTTCTTCTTCTTCTTCTTCTTCTTCTTCTTCTTCTTCTTCTTCTTCTTCTCTTTCTTCTCTTTTTTTTTGTTGGCCAAGTTACATAGTCATGATAGAATTTAGTCTTCATCATCAGAGTGAGGTGGGGAAGGGGGATTAATAGACTTGTTAAGGAATTGACAGCTTTGGAAATACCCCTTAAGGTTTAGGCAGACTTGAAGGGTGGTGGTGGAGAGGAACGGATGATTGCAGTGGGTGAAGCAGCTATTATTCACATCCTCTAGAAGAGCTAAGCAAAACGTAGGTAGTAGAGCAGCTCGCATCATTAGTCGAGCCATTGTGAAACTATCTATAGTGTTAGGATAAAAATGGAGGACTGGGAGGCCGTGCTACTGCAGAGTGGGGTCTCACCTAAGGAGTATCCTAAGCAGTCTAAGGTAATTACAACTAGTAATAAAGGCGGCGTCAGAACATGGAGAGAATTCATTGGTGAAGTAGATTAGGGTATCATAAAAATTTTCTAATGTGAAGACGTGGGCATCTTCATATGTAGTACAATGTGGATTATAAATTATTGGGAAATCATAGCGAGAATGGACATTAGAGTCAAAATCCGCTCACACCCTTCGAGGATAGGGCATAAAGGTTGGGCCATTTTTCTTAGAGGCTTGAGTGTTGCAAAAGGCCATCCAAGTGCCCATGTTGGTGTCGGAGACCCTTCTTCTCCATGTAGGTTGGCATTTCTAGCCAAGCACAGACCTTGGCACTTCAAAAACTTTATTCTACCAAATTTTGGTATCTTCACTCCATAATGTGGAGTTCTGCTCTCTCTCCTCCAGCCATTTCTTTCTGAGCATGCCTCAAATGTTAATTACCTCCTCCACCACCTTGATGGGAAAAACCCTACTCACGGAGGTTGGGAATCGGAAGTTATAGTTGAAGGGGCTCCTGGCCGTTTCTTGCCTCTCCCAGATTATAAGGTCATTGTTGAAGCTTGCTAGGGCATCATCCTCACATAGTGGGATAGGTGTCTGGGGTGCTCTCACTCCCTTGGCATTCCATTTTCTTATTGTTTCCTCCACCATTTGTATTCTTATTTCCCTCAGCATCGCCTTTCTTTCTGCAGAGGTGTCTACGTGTTGCTGCTCTTCAAGCAGCATGGAAGGAGGCAGTGGGACAAGCTCTTCCTCATGTGGTCCCATTTCAAAGTTCATATCTACCTCCCTCTCTTGCCTTGGCTCTTGCTGCTCTTTGTTAGTGAATCCAAGTGCATCCACTTCTTGTGGGGTTAGGCTTACTAATAGGAGATAGTGGTATTGCTCTTCCAAGCTTGGGCCAACTCCCCTAGGTTGTGGTGGCATCTGCAAGCTTGTCCTCACGGCTCTATGAGCCATTCCTAGTTTCTTCTTCATGGCCTCTATGGACTCTCCCTCCTCTACCTAGGTGACGTCTAATTGGGTATTCAAGAAGGTCTGTTGCTGCATTTGGAAGCTCACCTGGGTAGCCTCTACTCTCCTTTCTGCAAGTGTTTTTTCTTTCTCTACTTGAACCACGCGGTGTGCCAAGGATCTCACCCTCCCTTCATTGTGGGTTTCCCACTCTTCGGCTCTCTTCATCATCTCCTCGAAGCTCTCCCCCTATCTATGTGTTAGGGATGTTATGATCGACTCTTGTTCTTTCCCCTTGTGAGTGAGCTCCTTCTTCTCTTTTTCCAAGTGTTCAATCTCTCTGACCAACCTCTTAGTGATGCTCCTCCTATTCCTATTTCCTTTCTGCTTCTCTTTTAGCCAGCTCTTCCATGCATGATTGGATTCTTTCCTTTCTACTATTGCTGCCGGTCTCTTTTTCCCTATAGTCCGTGCTCTTTGCCTGAGCTAGCTCTTTGTTAACAAAATACTATATTGAGGCCATAAGATTAGTGGCATTGACTAGGGGTGCTCTGTGTGGGAATTGTCGTTGTGAGGGTAGGCACCATGAGGGGTGGGATGGAATCAACAGGGGATTTTCCCTTACCCTCTTATGCCATGGTCGGTGTTCTTTCAAGTACCTGAGTACTTAATCATGGGCCCTCCTCTCTTCCTGGGCTCATGCTACTCATATTCATCTTGTTGTTCATGTACAACAGATAGCTGCCCATGACCATAATGCTCATGCTGTCCATATGGAGGGTCGTACTAATGTGGCTGCTGCTCATAATGATACTTATGTTGTCCATACTGTGTATGGTGATAATAGCCTTGCTGCTCATGTACATCTATTTGCTGCTGACTATTACCAAAACTTTGGCCATATTGTTTCCCATAAACATGCTGCCCAAGATTGCATGATGACTGTCCAACATGACTACAATGGTGTCCTTGCATCCTAGGCTGACCATAAATATGATGAGTGGCAAGTCCATGAGCATAGGTATCGGCATGATGCTGGTCATAATCATTGGCTTGCTGCTCTTGCATTGCATAAGAATCTCCTTATGCATGCTACTGACCAATGCTGTATGAGCTACCATATGCATGTCCATGATCATGACTTGCATAAGAACTATGTTGCTGCATAAAGGAGTGCTTGTAAGCATTGTCAAGATTGTGGGAGAGAAGGAAGGAGTCTCACTTGAAGCTTTCTTGCTTGCACAATGGGGGAATACACACAGAGATGCAGGCTGAAAACAGTTTTTCTCTTCTTAGTTGTGTAAGCCAAAAAGAACTCTAGTACAAGGAAATAGAAGAACCCTATATATGGGTCTCAAACCAAACTCAACTAACTAAGGTGGCATACTAACTGAGCCACGAACTAGAGTAGATAAGGATAGCTATCATATAGCTATTATTCATGGGCAGTGTACCAACCGCATCTACAACTGACAAGTCGGTGACACAAATGCACAACGGTCACCCTGGCATATCACAAGTGGAGCTCGATATCTCAACACTCCCCCTCGAGCTCAATCCCAATTCCTACACACCAAGCAGGTCTCTGAACTTGCGCAGCTTCTCTGCGCCCAATGCCTTCGTAAATATGTCAGCTACCTGATCCTCTGTGCTGACATAAACTAGATCAATAAGACCTAGTAAAACCCTCTCCCGCACATAGTGATAATGCACCTCAATGTGCTTTGTTCTAGCATGATAGACTGGGTTATTTGCCAAGTGTATACTACTCATGTTGTCACAATAAATGACAACTGGCCCATTTGTAGGCTGATGCATATCATAAAGTAGCTTATGCAACCAAGCTACCTCACATGCAGCCATTGCTGCACCCCTGTACTCAGCCTCTGTGCTGGACAAGGCAACTGTAGGCTGTTTCTTGCTGCTCCAAGTGACTGCAGCACTCCCAAAAGAGAACACATATCCACTGGTAGACCGTCCATCAGAAATACTACCAGCCCAATCAGCATTAGTGTATCCATGCAAGTGTATCTGAACCCCAGTCTCATAAAATAGTCCATACTGCAATGTGGACTTCACATACCTGAATATGCGTCTAGCCGCATCCAAATGCGGTTTCCTTGGAGCCTGCATAAACTGGCTTACCAATCCAACAGCATAGCTCAAATCTGGCATGGTAATAGACATATAAATCAAACTTCCTACTATGCGTCTGTACATAGTAGGGTCTTCCAGAAGCTCACCTGCATCTGCGCTCAGCTTCACATTCTGCTCCAAAGGAACTGAAATAGGCTTACAGCCTGTCATCCCATATATGGATAGCATGTCCAATCCATACTGCCTCTGCAAGAGCTGTATCCCACTTGGTGATCTAATCACCTCAATGCCCAAGAAATAACGCAGCTCTCCCAAATCCTTCATCTCAAACTTTTGCTTCAATAGCATTTTCACATGAAGGATATCTTCATCACTGTCACCTGTCATAATCAAATCATCAACATAAATGACAAGTAGCATAATACATTTCTCTGTTTTTCTCACATAAAGTGAGAAATCTGCCTTGGAAATCTGAAAGCCAATAGTAACAAGATATTGTCCTATCTTGTCAGACCATGCTCTAGGTGCTTGCTTCAAGCCATACAAGGCTTTCTTCAATCTGCAAACAAACTCAGGATGAACAGCATGCACATAACCTGGTGGCTGCTCCATATAGACCTCTTCTTGCAAATCACCATGCAAGAAGGCATTCTTTACATCCATCTGATGTAAAGACCATCCCTTTGATGTAGCCATAGCAATGACTGCTCTTACAGTTGCCATCCTTGCAACCGGACTGAATTTTCTTCATAGTCAATGCCATATGTTTGTGCATACCCCTTGACTACTAATCTTGCCTTGTATCTGTTCACAGAACCATCTGCATTGTGCTTCATCTTATAAACCCACTTACAGCCAATTGCATTCTTACCTTTAGGCAAAGGTACCAATTCCCATGTAGCATTTGCTTCCAAGGCATCGATTTCTTCATCCATGGCCTTTTCCCATTTTTCTTTTCCCATGGCTTGCTCAAAAGAAGTGGGTTCTGGTTCCTGTATCACTTTGACCATATATGCATAGTAAATGGCTGTAAATCCATCATATTTCAGCCTATCCACACGATACCTAGCTCTTGTAGACCTGCGCAAAATAGGTTCACTCCTCCCAGGTGCTCTCAAATCATCCTTGGTCTTCCTTACTCCATGTGTAACAATAGAAGGAATACCCAACTCATCATCAATGCTCTATTCTGAGCCACTGGATTCACCATCCACATAAGAGTGACCTACATTCACATCAAACATGGGCTGATCAACCTTCTCTTTTCCTTTTCGTGATACCTGCATACCACTATCTGCATTGCTTTGAGAAGATTCTCCTGATCTCAATCTGCCTGTCCATGGTGAAGAATGTGAACCACTGCTAGAGGATGCTCCAGGTCCACTAATATTTTGTGACTGCTGCTGTGAATTCTGTACAGCATTACCATTTTGTGCATCTACATCATCAATCACATTTGCTGGTTTATACCAGCTACTCATCTCATAAAAAACAACATCTCTGCTCACTGTAAACTTACGAGTAGAAGGATTATAGCATCTATAACATTTTTGCTGCAGAGAGTAACCAATAAAGATGCACTTCTCAGCTTTTGGATCCAACTTGGATCTCAACTCATCTGGCACATGTACATAGGCAATGCAACCAAAAATTTTCAAATGAGAAATATCTGGTTTCCTACCAGTATACCTCTCCTCTGGAGTCATCCCATGTATTGTTGCAGTGGGAGTCCTGTTCATTATGTAGACTGCTGTAGCAACTGCTTCAGCCCAATAAAAATCTGGCAGGTCTTTTTCATTGAGCATGGCACGAGATACCTCTCCAATATGCCTATTTTTCCTTTCTGCAATTCCATTTTGTTGTGGGGTATGACTGCATGAATATTGCTGCTTTATGCCATGCTCCTGCAGGAACCTTGCAAACTCATTTGAGAGGTACTCTCCCCCTCCATCTAACCTTAGGCATTTTATTTGCAGACCTGTTTCTTTTTCAGCCATAGCTTTAAGAGTTTTGAAATGCCCAAAAACTTCACTTTTCTTTTTCATAAAATACACCCAAACTTTTCTGCTATAGTCATCAATAAAAGTGACAAAATAATGACAGCCTCCAAGAGATGCAGCTTTAGTAGTCCACACATCAGAGTGGATTAATTCCAATGGCTTCTTACTCTCTTGAACATGTCTAGGAAATGGTTTCCTTGCCTGTTTTCCAAATTGACAGGCTTCACATACCTTATGCATTTCTGCAACCTTGAATTTAGGCAATCCTGCAACAATATTTTGGGCCTGCATTGATTTAAGTCGCTGTACATTAACATGACCAATACGTTTATGCCAGATATCAATATCTGCAACTACACCGGTCCATGTGTAAACATTGCTGCACTCAATTCAGGCATGTCTGCATCCAACGTAAACATTCTGCCCTTTTTCTTTCCTTTTGCTATCAAGTGACCTTTATTTTTCATATCCTCAACAAAGCATCCATGAGGATTAAATCTGACCTGCAAGCCCTGCTCAACCATTTGACCAACAGAAACCAGATTCTTGGTGATATTTGGGACATGAAATACATCGAACAGGTATTTATTTTTCCCATCCTGCATAGACAAAGGAATTTTTCCAATCTGCATAATAGGATGTGCAATATCATCACCAGTCTCCACAAATCCTGGTTTTTCCATTTTTCTTGCATCCTCCATCCATTCTGCATGACCTGTCATGTGATTTGATGCACCTGAGTCAACATACCATACATCATTGCTTTCTTTTGCACTTGTCACAGAATTGTTCATGTGCTTAAACAAATGCTCATTTCTGTCATCACCCTGTCTACTAGAAGATGCATAATTCCCTTGTTGCAATTTCCCATTCATGATGTCATTCTACTTTTTATAGCAGTCTTTAGCCATATGACCCATTTTACCACAGTAGTAGCATTCAACATTGCTGTTTGCATTTTGGCCTCTTTGCCATCCACCACGACCTCTTTGGCTCCCCATGCCTCTAGAGTTACCACGTCCTCCTCCATAGGACTCGTTTTCTTGAGTTTGCTGCATATTCTGATTTCTGCCACGGCCTCCAAATCGGCCTCCTCTACCTCTGCCTCTATCTCTTCCATTTGAGTAGAATACAGTTTCTTTTGAAGTTCCTCCTGAAGAAGATGCACCACCATTTCTCTGCTCCTCAGAAATTAGAAGAGCAATCAACTCCTCAAAATCAGGAAATCTTTCACGAACTGAAATGGATGTCTGAAACTGTGCATAATCCTTTCCTAGACCATTCAAGGTCACAGAAACTAAATCATCATCTTCCACTGGCAACCCAATGGAAGCAAGTGCATCTGCAATCTTCTTCACCTTCATGTGGTAGTCATTGATGCTCATATTTTCTCTTTGCACATTATGCAACTCTTGCTTGAGTTGCATTTTCCTGGCTTGCGTATTTGTGCTATACATTTTTGACAAAGTATCCCATGCCTCCTTTGGCGTACTTGCATCTTGAATATGCACAATCATAGAGTCTGAAATACTGATAGACAGCCAGTACATAACTTTCATGGCTCTCTCATGCCATGCTTTAAATGCCTGCATTTGTTGTTGATTGGGAACATCAGGAAGAACTGGTTCTTCTTCATTTCCTGCAACAAATTCCCAATATCCTTTTCCCATAAGGAAATTCGTCATTCTAAACTTCCATGCTTGGAAGTTGTTCTTGTCAAGTTTTTCAGTGACAATCTGTGAAAGAGAGTCAGACGCCATTACAGAACACTGCAAAAAATTCTGTCACTGCAAAGAATACAACTTCAGCCTCACAAGGGCTAATCTGCAAAACTGATGAAAGTGGTATTTGACTACACAGTCACTTCCTAGTGATGATTTTGCATCAACAGGCAACAGGGATGATTCTGTAACTCCCAATGTCTCTGTGCACAGGTATACGATGCAATTTCTACAGTAACTTTTCATCGACCTGTAGAACAGTGGTCGCAAGGCATAAAACTGGGCCTTTTCCTGAGTGCATACAGAAAACTTCCGCCTCCAAAACAGGCCCCGAAATGGCCTCAAATAAAAAAAATAGGGTCACCGAGGGCTAAAGCCCCATCCCGCAGCATATACTGCCCTCTTGCTTCACCGCGAAGGGCATCTCAACCTGAGACAATGCACTCTTGCAATTTTCGGCTGTGCTACCTGCAGAGATCTGCTCCCAAAACAGAAAATGAAAGCAACACTACTCCTCTTACCAAAACACCGCGAGCTTGGCTTGCTTTCTTGAGTTCCTTACCACGAACAAGGCTCTGATACCATGTCAAGATTGTGGGAGAGAAGGAAGGAGTCTCACTTGAAGCTTTCTTGCTTGCACAATGGGGGAATACACACAGAGATGGAGGCTGAAAACAGTTTTCCTCTTCTTAGTTGTGTAAGCCAAAAAGAACTCTAGTACAAGGAAATAGAAGAACCCTATATATGGGTCTCAAACCAAACTAAACTAACTAAGGTGGCATACTAACTGAGCCACGAACTAGAGTAGATAAGGATAGCTATCATGTAGCTATTATTCATGGGCGGTGTACCAACCACATCTACAACTGACAAGTCAGTGACATAAATGCACAACGGTCACCTGGCATATCACGAGTGGAGCTCGATATCTCAACAAGCATAATCATGTTTCCCATGATAGCCATACTGTTGATCAAATCCATTGGAGTATGATCCACCCTCATGACAAGGTGCATAGCCTAGGAGTTTCCCAAAGTTGTATTGTACAATACTTTGGTTATCAAAATTGCCCATATATGATTTAGCTTAGCAGCGGCAACTGACCTATATTGTTTGCCACATCAAAGCATCACTGTTTGTGGAAACCATTGCCAATATGAACCAAATCCTTGCTGATTAGGACTAATACATTGCCAACAAGAGCATAACCTTACCAGACATGATATCTCAAGACCAATCATAAGCATCATTACCAAGATTGCCAATCAAAGGCATATGCATGCCCCGTGAGTACCATTGCCACTTGCATAAACATCTTTATACCAACATGAGCATATAAGTGCCACTATCAAGAGAATCAAAGTGCCATGCCTTAGCTTGCAACTAAATCATTTCACTTTAGGAAATCAATTGAATATGTATTATAGGAGATCTAGCAGACAACCAAATGGGGGGCCTAGAATCCCAACTTCTTTGCAAGTCACTTGCATATGGAGTTCTTAGGCAACTATCTTATTGAGCTTATAGTCTTGATGCCAGGCATGGCTCTCTTGGCAAATGTATTTGCTCATACAGGTCCTGAATCACATGAGAATGGGAAGGAGACTGCCTTAGAAAGTAAGGTGTTGGCGAAAAAAACAATCACAAAGATTGTTCCAAAGGAGATCAATGTTTGAATGGGACAGAGATCTAAACTCTTCACATGTAGAGAGTGGCTGCCTATTTTTGTAATGCAGCAAAACTCTTCTACTTGTGGGACATATATTTCCTCATATTTCACTGCTATCAACATGCATGAAACAAACTAAAGCATCCTGTCTGCCTGATCGATAGTTAGCTTGCCACCATAGTTCCTCTTCACAATGTACCTCCAACAAACTGAGAATCTGACTTTCACAGACCTGTAGTTTGCATTCCAAATAGTTGTGGCCAAAAAAGGAAGTACATACAATGGAGAAAATGCTATCTCAAATGGTTTTCATCAGTCACACCAAGACCTTTGTCAACTCATGTAGATAGGCTTTATAAATGATATGCCATGCTCATCTTAGCATGTAATAAACACAAACACAACTGGCCTTGCTATAGATGCCTCAATTTTGAATGACAAATCACGTTTTGTAAAGTCATCACTCACTAGCCATCAAACACAAATATCCCTTATCCAAGAATTGGAAGTAGCGAACAGATGTCATCACAAATGCTTTGAAAGTGGCATCCACAGGTCCTCACAACACTGATTTGGTGCCCTTGCACTTAGCTTGCTTCCTCTTATGTTTTCATTTTTCCAAAGTTTCTATGCATTTTAAAGCTATGATTTTTGTACTTTCCCCTCTCTAATTCTTTAAGATTTTTTGAAACAATTGTCAATAGCTTTTTTACATTCATAGCCTAAAGGTTTTGTTTTGAACACAAAGCCAACAGAGTTCAAAACACCCAAATACATTTGCATGAAGCTCTGCATCTAGTGCTATCCAAGTACTGTCCACCATATTCTGCATTTATTCTCATTCTTACAAGACTTTGAAGCCATACCAATGCTTATTGACACCATTCACCAAAAGAAGCTTACGAATTTAAGAGAAATAGACTTTGCATGAAAAACGCATCATATACTTAGCCCCTCTCGTAGCCCACAAACATTTATATGCAACGCTCCACCTAGATTAAAAAATGTAGATAATGTCACTCTCATCATGATGAGCAACAAGGAGAATCTTCTCAGTACCTAGATCAAACACACAAAAAATTCTCCTCTCTTCAATTTTTCATGTAAAGTATACTAACTAAACTCTTGGATCAAACACATAGATTATATCCTCTTCATCCCATGCAAGATACTTCGATAAGCTTGAAGAAATAATAGAAAAATCATATAACTCATATGCATATGAATACTCCAGCTTGCTATCCCAAGTTGTGTGCTTCATAGAAAATTTGTCTACAAAAATTGCTTCATCATCTTGTTGACTTAGATACTTGCCTCCAAACTCCAAAACTTCTTTCTCAAAACTTGCAAGCTTTTCAAAAACTTGTATACATCTAAATAAAAAAACCAAGAAGTTTTGAATGAGATTTTGCATCCTTGTAGACATGTATATACCAATAAGCACAATTGCTTCCCTTGACCTAGACTCCACAAAGCAATAGATTTGACAACACCTCAAAATCCCATACTACTTCCTCATCAAGAAGTAATTCCAATGGCTTCACCATGTTGCCCTCCTTAATACCTTGGACACTACACAATGCTACATACATCCAATAAATACTTTGCCAAATACTAGGAATAGCCTCTTCTATCACCATACATTGGTACCCTTTGATAGTCACATCCCGCACTGCCTTTTCCAATAAGAACATAGTACCAGCATACCACTGAACATACTCATGAGCATACTCAAATATATGAGAATCTCCATAAGAAATATCCATGACAAGTTCTTTTCTAGAACTATCATCTGTATAATTATTTGAAAACATACCTTACAATTACAAGTCTAGTACCAGCATCCCACTGAACATACTTATGGCCATACTCCAATATATGAGAACCTCCATAATAAATATCCATGATAAGTTCTTTTCTAGAACTATCATTTGCATAATTATTTGAAAACATACATTGCAAGTACAAATCATAAAAAATATATTCATCAAAAGTGGAGAAAAAGATAACAACTCGAAGTTGTGCTACAAAAATGGGCTGCTAGACATTGACTTTGGGGCTCTAGCCATGGGCCTCCAAACCTCACCAAAGAAACCCCATGGCCTTGTGGTCAAGAGCATATGGACACTATGAATTGATACCAAAGAATGTATAGATCAGGGACTAGCACCTCGTATCACATACAAAGGTAGCACCCCCCAGCTAATTGCTATTGCCCCATAATGGCTCTCCTACACCTCGGGGATTGGCCTTGGGATATGCATTGTTCCAACATAAAGCACATGAAAATATAGTTCTCTCTTTTAATATTCATTCCAGGAGATAATTCAATCCTTAGCAAATCAAGCCCTGAAAGAAACCAATGTAGTAACCTATAGCCAGGGACTCCTTATGCTCTCAATGTGAGTCAAATATTCTCAAACAAGTGTTATGTATCCACGATCCTTTTAAAAATATCATATGTATATGTAATGTAATGCAAAGATTAAGTGCACAAACATGTAGACTTATAAATCAAATAGCATGGATTGTGCACAAACCATTCCTTTCATGATTTCAACCTAACGTAGTGCATTGTTGGTAAGGTAGTATCAAAGTAGTTTGTGCTACTCCCCTTCTTTAAAAACTTAAAACAAATGAATCCTATATATCAAGATATGCATGAAATCTAATTCCAATGGATTCTCAAGTTCCCACAACCCTTTCCCCTTGCCGTTTATGGTTTTGCATTTGTTGGTAGGTGTAAAGAGTATTTTTCATGTATTTTTTGTGTATAAAATGTAAGAACACACTTTAACATAAAATAAAAATAGGTTGAGGTCAAAACTCATGTGCTAGTCCCACCATACATTCACAGACACATTCATTAAGTTTTTTAAAATTTTCATGTGTAAAACCTATTTTTCTCAAATTTTTATATTTTTATAATTTATTTTAAATAATTATTATACTTTTATTTTTTTTCAAAAAATTAAGTCACACTCTAGTCTATCTTGACATTTAATTTTACCCCACATGAACACAATTTGATTGCTTGAAAAATAATGAAAAATATGATTTTATCTTTAAAAACACACTTTTGGAGTTTTCAAAAATAAATAACTCATGATTACAAATAGTTTTCTAAATTTTATGACACACAGCCCTCAAAACATATCGCAATCAAGCATCAAACAAATTTCCATTGCATATGGACAAGAATTGCATCATTAATTGTAAAAAAAGATTTGAATTTTGATTAGAAGAGGCTTCTAGCATTTTCCCCACCTTTTCTCAGGTTTTGGGAATGAATATTTGCATTTTTAGCCAGGTGCCAAACCCTAATTGATCTTCACACCGTTGTCGGAGTGTTTGAGGTCGAAAGTTTGCCACAGGGGTAAGAGACAATAGGGTGAAGGGAGATTTCGGGAGAGAAATTAATGAAAGAGAAGAGGCTCGAAGAAATAGAAGAATACTCATAGAGGTGAAACCTATCAAATAAATCCCTTATAGACCAAAATTGTGCATCAAACAATAATTTCTTCTTTGCTACTCTCTAGATCAATAAGAAAGCTGAATGATGATGCACTCTAGATTTTTTCACACTATATCTGCGTAGCAACGTGACATCCACCCCTCTTAACCTGCACATCCTCCAGCATGTGCCAAAGTCTTATGGATGTGCAGTGTCAAAAGAAGTATCCTCTACCATGTCAATGTCTTCATCTTCTACCTCTTCTTCTTCCATATTATTATGTTCATGCTCATTATCCAACTCCTTCAACTTATACGCTAAAGACCCCCTACGTTTAAAGAGCTTGATACGTTTTCCAGCCACTAGAATCCTTAGAGCTATCCCATCCATCTCACTTAATGCATAGGTAGCATTGTCAAAAACAAACTTTACCACATATGGACCAAACCACCACTTTTCCATCTTTCGACTGGCACTATGATGATTTTCCAAGCTATTGTCATAAACGAGCACCCAACACTTGTCAAACATCTTCTTGTTCTTAATCCTTGCGGTCTTCAGCTTTTTCATAGTTGTCTCAATGTCTTCAAGCCTTCTTTCTAATTGTCTAATGCATAGGACCAACAACTCTTCTCTATTCAAACCCTCTTCCCATGGTAAAACACTCCAAGTAGGAATAGTCTCCTCAATAGCCATGATGGGTTGTTTTCCATACATTAATTCAATAGGCATATACCCTATAACTACACTATGAGTGGTCCTATCAGCCCACAAAGAAAAGGGTAACATTCTTGGCCACTCTTTAATCCTGTCCTTGCATGACTTTGCTAATGACTTAATGATAGGCTAATGACCCCTTTCACTTTTTCCATTTGCTTCAGGATTTTAGGCTAAATTTAAAGCCACCCTGATACCCAATCATGAAAAGAAGTCACGAGCCTCATCTGCATCCAATTCTCCTCTATCAGCAACCACTTTACCAACACAACCATACCTGCAAAAGACTTCTTCCAATAAGAACCTGCAAACTGCTTGAATAGTATTTGTACTAAGATCTCAACCTTCCACTTGATTTGTCAAGTCTTCTCATGCAAGCACAAGATATCTCATATTCCATAAACTACTAGGCATAGTAACTAAATCAACTACCTATTTGTAATGCATAGACAATGGATAAGTCCATCCCTATGCTTTACCATGGAATACGTGATTCCACATATAATGCTCCACATATTTATACATGTTTTGCCACCAATACTTCTCTTTGATCTTGGCAAATGTGCCCCAAACTCCTCTATGTCCAGCCCATAAGCTTTCATGAAACTCCTACATCACTTGTTGTTGAGAAGCCCTATCTCCCAATACACATACTGTAGCTCCACTCATTTTCTTTGCATGCTTCCATAAGTATCTGTCTTTCAAGAAAAACCCATAATCTTTTCTTTTAATCCTTTTGAATTTAGCTTCAGACCACTCATCCTTCTTTGTCATGGGCTAAGATATTGGCCTATTTTTAGCCAATCATCCTCATACAACTCTTTCAAAAATTGCGTTCTCGCATTGAAGCATAATACTGATGATACTTTCTCTCTACTGCCCATCTCTTCTCCATGGTTGTAAGTACTTTTATTACTATTGAAATCCCTATTACAACAATTATACCTATTCTATTTGCTATTATGACAACTCTACCTATATTAATGACATTTGTACTTGTTATTTTCAGATCTTTACGTGTAGTAACAATAGTTGTATACTCATTCCGTGCTATCATAAATTCATTTTCAACACCTATCACATCATCCTCTTCATCTTCCATCAGCTCCTCTTCATTTTCAAACCTTTCTCATGAAAGCATGTTAGCCAAGGGCTTTTCTCTACTTGCAATATGTTGAAAATCAAAATTAAGTGACTTTATATATGCAATCCACCGTAACATGGCAATATCAGGAGTTGAGCAATTTACTATCATGCCCAATAGAGGTAGATAATCAATCTCTACCATTACATGAGCTCCCATAAAATACTCCCTATCACACTTAAGGGCTATCACTACACCCCAAAGCTCTCTTTTGACTTGAGAATACCACCATTGTCGTTAATTGAGGACCTTTTCTCCAAACCAAATGGCATACCTATTCCCATTAGCATCAACCTCACCCACTATGCCCAACCAATGCCAATTGGGCTTTATCCACGGTGAGAATAATAAGATTCCCATTCTCATCATTTTGTCTCATTAGTGTTGGGGCTGAAATCAATAAGCTCTTTAACTTCTAAAATGCCTTCATATATTTTTTACCCCACCAAAACTTTTGCCCTTTTCTCAAGAGCTGATATAAATTTTCAGCCACATGAGCAAAATGGGGAATCCATATCAAGTAAAAGACACATGCACCCAAAAATCTTCTTACCTAGGATACATTCAAACATGTATCCCGCATCCTCTTATGGCATCAATCTTTAGTGGTGAGGGATTTCTTCCATATTGTCCACACATGTGCCAATAACTAATACTACCTCCACTCCAAAAACTAACTTTTCTCCTAAGAGAGTCAAATGCACTTCTTCAAGAAGGCTCAAAAATCCTATCACAATCAACAATATGATCAGTCACAAACCTTCTACATCCCTGCTCATTTAACTCTTCATTCTTCTCATGGGTATCACACCCTTTCATGGGCACATCATCAAGAAAGGGTAAGATCAACTGAGGGATATACCCCCTCAAAACTTTATGCATAGCATTCATCATTTGCACCACTGAATTGGTCAATCCCTCTGGAAGCATACACATCCTAACCAATCCAAGTGGTGTCTTCACATGGTAATGATATCCCAGCTTTCTAATGCAAGATGGAATTGATCATATCCTGAATATAAATTTTCCATAGAGTAATTTGCCTTCTATGCAAATGCTTCTACAAATTCATCCACTATCGGGCATGATCCAACATTCCTTATAGTGACCTTATTAACTGGTTGTAAATCTTGTATAAACCTCAAATAACCATTCTTTTTTGGAGCTAAACCATTGATTTGAATATGGAGCTGAAGAGGGCTCCACAATCCACATCCTAATCTTCTTGTTCAAAAGCTCCAACAACTTAGGCAAATATGCCTAAGGTACTGGAATGGGCTTTAAATTCCATGGCACATGAGGTACTATAAAGATCACCATAGGTGCAACTATGATTGGATCAACACATACAATTTCATTAGGTTGAAACATAAAGGCTTTCCCATGCCTTGCCAACATCTACAACAAAATCTCTTTTTGCAAGCAAAAGAAAGCTTGTATCACCAATTTTCAGCTTTTGTAAAGTTTCAATTGTAAATTTATATCTTACTCCATGTGGATCCTGCAAACTAGTCTATTGAGACAGTTTTTCAACCAACCCATCACTTTCAGGTGGTAAAGGAAAATCCACAAGATTAACCCTCTTTGCAACTGTTTTGTACTTTGTACCTTATTTTGCAGCCCATAACATTCATGCTCAACAAACTCTTGAATGACTTCATACATCTCTAGAGTGTCAACATAAATAACCTCTTTTTTTGCCCTGTTTGTAGCATTAATTACTGTAAAAATTTTACCCACTATATCAACATCAACCAGCCTAAAAACAACCCTGAAATATCTTCATTTCCAACCATCAAACCATATGTCTTCAGCTCTTTTTCAACCCATCCTACATATTTCTTTCCACCCTTGCACATGACTAAAATATTCTTAAAACTACCAAGACTACATGCTGTCCATTCCTATAATCCAGACACAAACACAATTTTCCTCTTTCTTGGAGGCATAATTATCTTCCTAGAGGCACTGCCCTAGCCTCCAATTACATCAGTACTGTCTAAAAACCCTTGAACTTTCGTGCATTAGGTGGCATGGGATTATCTCGTAGCCTATCTCGATTGCAAGGATGATTCATACAAAGAGTGAGAAACTCTACCACATTTGAATTGTCTTTACTCCAAACGCGAGCATATGAAGAACCATCATCCAAGGCTTTTGTTTCCATCCTTGATTCCAAAATATAGGGTTGCCCCAAAATCACTACATAACTATATGAATCCTGCACAAAAAAATGATATTCTCTTTAGCATCTCCAATAGTCACATGGGTATATTTCAACAAGTCGCATAAAGATCCCCTGATGAATAGTTTGTTATGCCCACATGTGCCATCTCAGATCTATATCAATCGGCCAACCTCCATTCTCATACAAGGTGCGTGCCATAACATTGATTTTGGAACCATGATCCAAGAGAGCTATGCAATGTGTCTCTCTTTCTCCCATTTTAAGCACGAGCCCAATGCATTCGTAAATAATGACTACTTGGAATAAAATGAGCATCTTCTTCTTCATGTACTTGCTGATGGACATCCCCATTATACAAAGCCTTCTCTCTATGCTTACTGCTACCCCACCATAAGACCAATTTTAGCCCCTTTAACCCATTTTCAACATCAATCTGCTCCAAATCAGCATAACATGCATCATCATATTCTGTTTAAAGTTGTTTCTCTATGTCTTTGTGAACCTACATCAACGCTTGCAAAACCTCACCATCAAATTGTCTATTTTGTTTTAGCATATCAATGATTGCATCATGAAATTCATGCTTCGTGATTTCAAGAACTTTTCCAAGTGTGAATTCCACTCTACTGCCAAGTATGTGATCTTCCAAGTCCTTTTTAGGATTTGTGGCAATCTCAAGATTTGATTGTAACCTGTAACCGGGCTGCTTGCTCCTTTTTTTCCCTTCTTATTTCTTCTATTGAGATGCATCCTCCATAACATGCTAAGGTATGGCTTTTTCAACCTCTTTTTGCTGCACCATTTTACTTCGTGTTATATGTGTCTAGATAGGCCCGAAGAGGAAGGACCAATAGTGTCCTCATCTCTTCTCTTTTCTTCCACAAGAGCTTCTTGATTATGAACCTCAGCCAAATAAGCATAGGCTGAAAATGAATCTACCAGTACACTCCATCTTGTTCTCCCTCGTATACTTTGACTTGCATCATCCAATTCAAACTTTGTTGTTTTGCATTTTTCCATGCAATATAATGCCTATATCCAAATACAAGATTTTGCTTCAGCCATGCCTTCTTTACAAGCTTCTTTTGTCCTTTCAATTCTCAACCCATATGTGTTTGCATCTATGGCAACAAATGCTCTCCTTCCTACCATCTCTTCCAACCTCTTCTATATGCCACCATTTCCAAAAGACTAACCTTTTTACTTTCGCTTCATGGTAGGATGTACAATCTCACTTTTCATAATAAACTGTCACACCAAATGTATCTTCTCTTGTATCCTTCTTTGTACAGTCTTTGAGTTATTTTGTCAGAACCTTATCTTCTACCTTAACATCCAACTTTTTGAAATTTGCATAGAGTTCTCTCAAATTTGGCCTCGAATCACGCATGCATTTGATTAATTCATCCACGACATCACCTTTAAGAGCCAGCCCAATAGGTATAGCCGGTTGTTCTGCCATAGCCATAGGCACCTTGGCTGCTAAGCACTAGCACGTGTGGTGCATGTACCCCATCTTAATTTCATCCACTCACTCCTTACAAATATATGCACTGCCTCAGTTACATTAGCCCAATCTGATTTTAGTCTCATTTCAGAAGAGGCATCTTCTAAATGATAAGTCAGCTTCTCTTGCAAGATAGGATCTGCAGCCTTTAGAAATAAATCATTTTTTTGCCTCTCCATGTTGCTCATCAGCATCTAACTGCACATACCAACTTTCAAATTCAAGAGCAAAGCTATAGTAGCCAACCCTTTATTGGGCTTTCCAATCCAATCCATAAAGGTCTTTTTAGTTACCAATCTTGCATCTTCTAAGAAAAACTCTTCTCTCAAAGCTTTCTTAAAAGCTACCCAATCAATATCTCTTCTATGTAACTCATCAATCTGATCATACAATGCATGTATAGCCAAAAACGACTCTATACATACTATGGTACCCCATGAAACAACATCTTTTCTTCATAGAACCGAATGAAGGCCAAAACATTTTGACCCTTAAACTACTTCAATTCCTATTCCACTGCCTACAATGCATTCACAGCTAAGGAATCAATTATTTCTTCTTCCTGTTGAGTTTGCATGTGTTGTTGCAACAACAATTGTTGCTGTTGTTGTTGCTGCAAAAAAGAAATCATATGTTGTAAAGAATCACTACCACTTGAACCTACAGAATCCCCCATCTTTACATACCTCCTACCGACTTTCACATTAGGTTCAACATTGTTGTTTAGGGTTGAAAGTCTACCATGGGGGTAAGAGACTATAGGATGAAGGGAGATTCATGGAGAGCAATTGATGAAAGAGAAGGGGTTCGAAGAAATAGAAGCTGTAGAAGAATACTCATAGAGGTGAAGCATGTCAATTTATTTCTGCATTCTGAGAAAATAAATCCATTGTAAACCAAAAACGTGCATTAAACAATAGTTTCTTCTATGCTGCTACAACCACCAATCTAATGCTACTATTGCTATGAAAGGGGAAAAATACGAAGATGTCTGGTTAGAATTCTCCCAAATCACTCCTTTGTCTCTCGATTTTTTGGAGTGTCATTTGTTGCTTGTAAACTGCAATCGTGCATCATGTGATTTCACTCATCCTTCTTTTAGCATAAAATCCCCAAAAAATGGCTAAAAGCCACTTGCTTTTTTTTGCATGTCATCCTATTCTAGAAGTTGACTACAACTTTTCGATATTTACAAGAAATAATATCCAAAATATCAAAAAGTGTCTAAAATTATCCAAAAATCTAGTATTTTTGAACCATCCACACTACGAACATTGACAATAATGACTAATATGGCATTGACTCTCTAGATCAATAAGAAAGCCGAATGATGATGCACTCTAGAGTTTTTCACACTATGTCTGCCTAGTGATAGGACATCGTGCTAGTCATCATTCCTCAGCATTGACATGATTCTATCACAATCTAGTTCAAGCCAGACAACTGGTATTCATTCCAATCTCCTCCAAGAATCATCTGCTTGAACACTCCTTAAGAGCAAAGAGAGAGAGAGGAGAGAGAAATATTGATTTCTATTATCTTTCTACAATCCACCATTTCTTAATTGGAAGCGAGTGATTTGGAACTAAAGATTTGACAACAAGTTGCCATGATCAAATTGGGTGGTTCTTCACAGCCCCTATAGGCCCTCTCCACCAAAATCATCCTCTCATTGAGGAGCCACCATTTTTCTACATCACATGGGCAAAAAATACCCCCCCCCAAACAAAAATTTGGGCTCTTTTGAGCCCCCAAAGGTCATACCTCTTGGCTACTAAAGTCTCATTCACACTCTTTCACTACAAGGGAATGGGGAAATAGCGACGGCCATTTGCGACGCAAAAAAGTGGTGTCGCTAAAAGCGTCGCTATTTGCGTCGCTAAATTTATTAGCGATGCAAATAGTGACAAAGGTCTGGGGGAAAAGTTTCGAAAACCCGAGCGTAACATTTGCCGAGAAAACATTTGCGAGAAAGAATGAAAGAGAGAGCGAGAGAGCGTAAAGCTTTGAGAGGGAGAGAGAGAGAGAGAGAGAGAGAGAGAGAGAGAGAGAGAGAGAGAGAGAGAGAGAGAGAGAGGGAGCTCATCACCATGCCACTGCCGCTATACATGAAGAAGAAAGAGAAGTGTGCAACGGAGAAGGGAGGGAAGGTGCAAAGAGAAGGTACAAAGGCTTTCATCTTCAGGCCTTTGAGGTAGGTACATTGCCTCTTCTTGCTTTATTTTTGTGTTCTCTTGTTTTCTTTTTTTCTTTTTCTTTGCAAAGAGGTACATGGAAAGAGAGGGAGGGAGAACAGAAGGGAGAAGAATGAAGGGAGAGAAAGAGAGAAAAAGGTAGAGAAAGGAAATAAAGAGAAAGAGGAAGAGAGAAATGAGAGATGAAGGGAGGGAGAGAGGATGAGTGAGAGAAACAACGAGAGAAAGAGAGGGGGAAAAAACAAAGAGAGAGGAAACAAAGAAAGGGAAATAGAGAGATAAAGAGAGGGGGAGAGAAATAGAGAGAGGGAGAGGGAAGGAAGAGAGGAGGAGGACGTAGAAAAGAAGGGTGAGGTAAAGAGAGGAAGGAGAGTGAAAAGAAGAGAGAGAGAGAGGGAGAAAGAGAGATAGAGAGAAAAAATAGAGAGTGAGAGAGAGGGAGAGAGAAATAGGAAAACAATGAGAGAATGAGAGAGAAGGTTAATAAAGAAAAGTAAAGGGAGAGGGGGGAGAGAGAGATAAAGAGAGGTGGGGAGACATTTCTTTCAATATCTTTGTTTCTTAAGCTTTTTATTTTCTATCTTTGATTGTCTTTGTAATGAGATAAGTTGAATGAGAGTGGGGAGGGAAGGAGGGAGAGAAATAGAGAGAAGAAGAGAGGGGAAGGTGTAACGTGTACACTAGTATCATCCAGGACACGTCTTAGCAGTCCATCGGAAAGGATGTCTAGAAAACTTCGCCCGGCACTCCCATGGAATGTTATGGGTTTTGCGATCTAGGTTTTCCCACGTCTGCCACGTAGCGGAAGTATCCTGGCCGTTCCCACTTAGGATCGACCGGAATTAGGGTTTTCATGATTGGTCATTAGCTAACAGCAACTAGCGTCAGTCCCGAGCAAACTACTTTATGCAGAAACGCCAGGTCCGAAGCGGATTCACGCTGCACTTGGTTCAAGGAGAATGGGAAACAAGAGGGATGCAAGGCTCAACCTCTCTGCCATAAGGCATAGTCCCATTCCATTCCCCTAAAACAGCGTAAATCGGGTAAGACGTAACTCTAGGTCATCGCTCCCGTTATTCGTTTTGATGATCATCCCGCTGTTCTTCGAGATTTTTGAGAAAAGTTCCCGGCTAACCGGGACCACCCAACCGTAGGACGGACCCATGGCCCATCCTCCGCACTTTTCTTGGTTTGTTTTAGTTATGTAATTATCTAACACATTAATTTGACATATAACAATCAGGTTCTTTAATTAATCTTGTTAAGCACTGGTTCCTTCACGTAATCTTATCACGTGACATATAAAAACAATATCAAGCAAGTTCTTTTTTAACATTTCATCATTTTATCTTTGAAATACAAGGAGTTCCGCCCGTAGGCTTGTCCATAATCCACCCGAGGGCTATCCAGTAATCCCCAGGGATCACTATTCCAAGCTTCTGCCCGTAAACTAGTATGTGGGCCTCGAGATCCAATCCCGAGTCACGTTAGTCTCTTGTGCAGGATCCGGAAGGCGAGGGATTTACGGCCAGAGCCCCCCTTGGCACCCAAGCGTCCTCCTACTCCAAGTAGAGCTCAACGGAGAGACCTCTCGCGGCGGTTTCGGTCCACGTTCCCGGCGCGGTGAATAAACCCCTTGGTTAGGGTTAGGCAGATAGTTGGGCGTAACTGAAACTGCCTCTTCCTTCAGCCTTTAACCTTAAGTATAGGTACTCATTTAATTTGTAATTCATAATTGAAACAGAGCCCTAAAATCTCTAGCAAGCACAAACATTTCCATTAATCAATTGTGTAGTTTGACAAACTGCTAAGGAAGTGTTATTTCCTTTTGAGTGTATCAGCACTCGTTCCCAAGGTGTCTTGTAAATTGGCAAGATCCTTTACATTCTGGTGTAGGGCGTACCTTATTAACCCAACTTGGTCAACCCTAAAGTTCCTTAGATATGGTAGTTTCCGGTTTACAACTTTCCTTATTTAGAAGGATATCCAAAAATACGTCCTTTTTGCAAGACAACTTGCGTAGGGATCTTCCATCCTTGTTGAGGTTTTTTTTTTACCCTTTCTCCTTGTGAATCAATCACAAGGCTAAATGATTTTGTACTTGCTGCGCAAGTCCTCCGATGGAATAATCCGTTTTAGATTCTTTAAGCTGACGGGCCTAGGGTTTCTTTTTAAGGATCTCGGGGACAGCCCTAGTTCTTTATCTTTACGAATTTTTTTTAACCCTACAATAAGGAAAGTAGTCAAGTGCTTAGGGTATGAATATTTCTATGTTTAGATTGGTTTGGATATCTTTTGGAAGGTAATATTAATCGTCTTGTCACAGTTTTGCTATCCTTGTGACAATTTATTTTTCAGTCAATACAGTTCAATTTAAACTTCGTTTTTCCTTGCAGATGAACTCATGCCAAATAACAAACATTTCCCTTGCTAAGATGTGCAATTAGCAATGATAACTTCCTAGTAATTTGAGCAACGAAAGAAACCTTTCATGAATTTAACCATTTACAATGATTCGTTGCGAAAGGAATAAGACTAATGGTGCAAGATATAATTTCTATACCTTTAGGATTTAACTAAAATATACTACTATAGTAAATGGATCATCTTGCTTGTAATTTATAATGCTTGATGCAATTCGAAGGAAACTAAGTTCTATACATTATCATTCATTCAAATAAGCTAAACTCCTCCATTACAAATAACTCGGACAAATATATCCTATCCCTAACAGTTTCTCTTTGCATGATCGACTTAAAACCGAATTAAAGCCAAGAAGAAAAACCTGGTTTTGGGGTGAGATATCCACATGGATACCGGGAGATGACCCTCCCGTGGCTACGCCTTGGACTTTCTTAGGAGGCATCGCAATTGTAGTTTTTCGAACGTGGAAGCAGCTCTACAACTCCTCCTAGGAATTCCATCGTCGCTTCCTTGCACCGCTTGTCGATAGTAGTTTTTTGGAAGGCTCCCTCCTTGAAGTAGGGAATTCGAAAAGGGGTGTTTCAAAATCTTTCACAACTAAGACCCATTAAAGCCATGGGGGAAGGCTTAATGGCCTTTGTAAAGACTCACATGAAAAAAGGTGTGGAATCCCTTACGAGGGCTTTTGAGTGGGAAAGGAAAGTGTCAAACGACCCTCAACATTCTCCTTTCCTTTACGTGTGGAAAAAAAAACAGGGTATGGGAGAGCTAGATGGGTTATTTTTGCATGGCCTAAGGGGGCCCTTAAAGGGATTTAAGATCCGAGGAGGAAGAGACTTTAAGGTAACATCCTTTTGGTGGAAAAAGGGCTTATAGATTCAAGGGGAAATTTGAGGGGGGGGGAGAGTATCCTTTAAAGGCTATATCGTTTGGATGGAGGGAAAAGGCCTAAGGCCCTTAAAAGTAAACTTGGAGGAAGGGGGGTAACCCCAAGGCCCACGGGAAGGGGGGCTGAGGAAGCCCCCCTTGGAAGCTTCCAGAAGCTCAAGACCACGTGGAGGGGGAGGCTAAGATCTCCACGTGAGGAAAATTGGAGGCCGTCACACGGCTGCGACGACCAGGAGGCTGTGGCACGGCAGATGGGAGGCAACGCCCTCCTGGCGTTAATTTGCAGCGCTCTCCCTCAACTCCTCTCCCTCTTATGGCGGCGACAGCGCCTCTACCTCTCCCTTCCTCGCAACGTCCCAGCTCCTCCTCGTACTCCTCCCCCAGGCTCCTTCCTCGCATATGCCCCTCCTCTCGATGGCAATGTCTCCCCCTATTTAAATAGGGAAGGGAGGGATCCTCCCTCTCCTCGTGTCAGCATGCATGGCCATGCCATACCCACGAGCTCCACTGAGGAGCTTCTACTTGGTTACTATTCCCCTCTCCTTCCAGCGCGACAGTCGGCTGGGGAGGGGAAAAAAAAATTATATTATCCTTAAAAAAAATGTTTACTCAAACGTTACATTCTCTCCCCCTTAGAGGAATCGAGATGTCCTCATCTCGAGATAAATTGGGGATACTGATGGTTGAGAGTGCCTTCATCTATCCAAGTGGCATCCTCTTTGGGATAATCTTTCCACTTGATGAGGCATTCTCTCAGGGTTCTAGATCTTAACTGTCTCTCCCTAACATCTAAGATCCTATCCGGCCTTAGTTCAAGGACTCCTTGACTAGGCATTACAATTTGTTGATCATCAAGTACATGATTAGGGTTGGGTACATATTTTTTCAATAGGCTGGTATGGAATACATTGTGAACCTTTAGGTTCTCAGGGAGTTGCAATCTATAAGCATTGGGTCCTAGGCATTTGAGAATTTTGTATGGCCCACAATACCTTGGACTTAGCTTCTTGCATTCTCCTAGGGATAGAGAACTCTTTTTAGGGTGTACACGAATGAAGACCATGTCTCCTTCTTCGAAGACTCTTTCTTGACGTTTCAAATCTGCGTATGCCTTTTGTCTATCCTTGGCCGCTTGTATGTCTTATCTTATTGACTTTATTTGATCATCCATGTCTTCCAACATCTGTCTTGATGCTTCAACTCTTAGGTTTGGATCAGAAAAGTTTAGGGGACTTCGACAATCATGACCATACAATGCCTGGAAGGGAGTCATCACAATGCTCTGCTGGTAAGAAGCATTGTAGGAAAATTCAACTAATGGCAAGTATTGAATCCACCTCTTCGGCTCTTGACAGCAGTATGCCCTAAGCATATCTTCGATGATTTGATTTACTCGCTCTGTTTGGCCATCCGTTTGGGGATGGTAAGCGGTGCTAAAACAGAGTTGAGTCCCAATAGCTTCAAGATAGCTCTCCAGAAGTGTGATGTGAAGAGAGAATCTCGATCACTAATGATTCTTCTAGGTAACCCATGTAGCTTGAATATCTCCTTGATAAATAATCTTGCAATGTTGGAGGCTTTATAGTTTGTCTTTACTGGAATTAGGTGTGTAACCTTGGTAAGCATGTCAACCATAACCATAATGGAATTGTATCCTCCTTGGACTTGGGGTAGGCCCACAACAAAATCCATACTGATGAATTCCCATTTCATTTGGGGAATGTCAAGTGGTTGCAGTTTCCCTGGCATCATGACATGTTCGGCTTTGATACATTGGCAAGACAAACACTCAGTGACATATTTGAGAACGTCACCTTTAAGCCTCTCCCAATGGTAGCTCTTCCTAACTGCATTAAGAGTCTTAGCATAGCCAAGATGTCCTACGAAAGGAGAATCATGAGCTTCCCATAATATCTTCTGCTTAAGTGACTGGCTTGCTGGTATACACAGCCTTGTTATGTAGTAGACAAGTGCATTATCAATGGAAAATTCCTGATACTTAGCTTGCCACTTCTTATTCTGCTCCTTGGTAGATATTTCCTTTATCATTGTTTGGTAGGCCAAATCATGGCATGCTTCCTCTCTAGCTAGTTCAAGTATAGGGTTGTTTGGTATAGATACTTTTGTAGCCAGAGATCTGGCCATTGATGGATTCTACAAGATTAGGGAATTTAGGAATGCCTTGCGACTGAGTGCATCGGCAACTACATTCTTCTTCCCTGGTCGGTACTTGATTTCAAAATCATATTCCTCCAATACTTCAATCCACCGACGTTGCCTCATGTTGAGCTCGTTCTGGGTAAAAATCCATCTGAGACTCTTATGATCAGTTACTAGAGTAAACTTGTTACCCAACAGGTAGTGCCTCCAAAGCTTTAGAGCATGGATGACAGCTAGTAATTCCAGATCATGCGTAGCATAATTCTTTTCATGACTCTTCAATTTCCTTGAAGAGTATGATACAGGATGACCTTCCTGCATAAGTATACACCCCAAGGCAAGAATGCTAGCATCAGTTACTACCTCGAACTCCTTATTGAGGTCAGGAAGTTTTAGAATAGGTGTTGATACCAAACTTTGCTTCAATTTGTCGAAGCTATTTTGTTCGGAAGTTGACCATGTAATGGAAGTCTGCTTCTTTAATAAGTCTGTAAGAGGTGGTGCAATCAAAGCATAGTTTTTTATGAAGACCCTATACCATCCTGTCAATCCAAGAAAGCTGCGTATCTCTTTGACAAATACTGGTGTTGGCCATTCAAGCACATCTCTGACCTTGGCTGGGTCTACTAGTATTCGTTCTGATGACACTATGAATCCCAGATATTCAATCTGCCACTTAAAGAATGCACACTTCTTCATTTTTGCATAAAGCTTATGTGACCTCATTGTCTCAAGGACAATCCGAAGTTGAGATTCATGATCTTCTTCCTGTTTAGAATAGACTAAAGTGTCATCAAAAAAGACAAGCACAAAATCATCAAGATATGGTCTAAAAATATCCTGCATTAATCTATTGAAGGTGGCAGGTGCATTGGTAAGCCCGAATGACATAACCAGGAACTCAAAGTGCCCATATCTTGTATTGAAGGCTGTCTTTGGAATATCTTCTTCCTTGATCCTTATCTGATAGTAACCTGACCTGAGATCAATCTTGGAGAAGATCTTTGCACCTTGAAGACGATCAAGAAGCTCATCTATTCTAGGAATAGGATTCTTGTTCTTGACTGTTGATTGATTCAACCCTCGGTAATCAATACATAGTCGAAGTGTCCCATCTTTCTTTTTCTGGAATAGTACTGGAGCTCCCCACGGTGAGTTGCTAGGCCTGATCTAACAGTTGCTTGAGTTGTTCCTTCAACTCAATTGCTTCCCGTATGGACATTCTATAAGGTCTCTTTGCAATTGGTGCAGCTCCAGGCACTAGCCTAATCTCATGATCTACTTCTCTTTGAGGCGGAAGTTCAATCAATTCCTCAGGGAATACGTCAGTGTATCCCTTTAGCCAAGAAGGTCCTTCATGAGACTCTTGCTTTTGATCTAACTTGTTGAGTTTGATCAGATAAACGGATAATCCTTTTCTGACTCCTTTTATGATCTGAGATGCTTTGGCTAATTGGATTCTTGGCACTCCTGCCTCACCTTGAGTTGTGACAAATTCCCTTTCAGAGTTTTGAAAGGAAACTTGACCCTTTCCACAGTGGATGTGGGCATCGTTGGGCTTAAGCCAATCCATCCCGAGTAGACACTCATGGATACCTAAATTCATGACTCTGAATTTGACTGAAGTCTTCTTTCCTCCCAAAAAGAATTCCACCTTAGCAGTTTGCCTGGTACAAGTTACCTCACGACCATTTGCCAACTCCACAAGCAGGGTAGGTGCTTCTACTGTGGTCATTCCTAAACTTTTTGCACATGCTGGTGAGATAAAGGAATGTGTACTGCCACAATCAATCAAGGTTTTTAAACCTTTACCTTGATAGTCCGACGGTGTTTGAATTACCGAGAACTGGCGATTCGGCCCTTTCTTGTGTAAAGCGGCATGGACTGTCGCTTTTTCGAATTCAGCTTCCATAGTCGGATCTTCCTCTTCTTCTTCTTCCCATCTTTGCCTATTGGCAATACAAGCGGTTCTTCATCTTCCACGGGTAACGGCTCCTTGACCACGGCCTGCACCTTGGAAAGGCGTTTGACGATGTCCCCCGCTAAGCTTGGGACATTGCCTCTTGAAGTGACCGGGTTCGTTGTAGTGGAAACAACGGAGGTTTCGGCCATTACTTTGAGTAGGAACAAAGTTGTTGACGTTATTTCTCCTTGCTTTCTTCCTTTGTCCCTGATTACGACCTTGAACTCTCTTCATTTGAGGTCTGAATGCTCCTCTGTTCGGGTCACTATAGGACCAAGTTTTGTTACCCCTTGGTCTAGCTTGCAAGTCCTAAATTATAAGCACCACTCGAATGAGTGCATCCTGAAGATCTGATGGACGCATAGATTTGAGACGGGTATTTACGGGTGGATTTAAGCCCGCACAAAATTTGGACACCTACTGCGTCATGTCCATCCGTGGCGCATACTTTAAAAGTGAGACGAATTTAGAGCAGTATGCATCAAGAGTGAGTCCTAGCTGTTTTAGTTCGTAGAACTCATTAATTTTCTGCGTACGATATGCAGGTGGTAAATATCTTCCCTGCATGGCTTTCTTCAACTTCTCCTAGGTAATGGACCCCTCTGAAATCCCTTGATCCCTGCACCATTGCTTCCACCAAAGTCTAGCTTCGCCGGTGAGCTTTAACTTGGCGAGCATTGGTAGGTGCAGTACCAGCTGCTTCAAAGTAATCCTCCATGGATTCAATCCAAATTTCAGCATCAACCTGGACGAATCTGCCTCTCCCGTCAAACTCGGGTGGCTTTATCTACTTGAGGAGGAACTTCTTCTCCTGGGTTACCGTAGTACTTGATGTAGGAGGCGAATTTGGAACCTGTACCTAGGGTTGTGCATGGATAAAAGTTTTCTTACATAATCGACGTTAGCTTATCTTTCATTTTTAGTTCAACTATCTCGTAAACAATGTAGCTACTTAGCTTTTTAACAACTCTTATGCACAGCCAGATATTGATAAAGAGAAGTCTTTATTTGTATTTACATGGGCATAGCCTTTTTGAATACAATGTTTCGTGTGATGATAAGCCAATAATTTCATCCAGTTTGGAGAGAACAATGTTGTATTGCATTTGTCTACAAGAACTGTGTAATAGTAGGGTTTTGGGTCATGGATCTTTAGGAAGCGATAGTTCATTGGAAGTTCAGGATACCCTTTCCGTTGGAATCCATACTTCTCATGGCAGCCCAACACTTTAATCATGTCGGCTGGGATTACACGGGTTACTTCCTCATATACATATGAGTTCATTTCAACCCTCCGACCTTGAATATGTAAAGTCGAATTTACGTGAGCTTCCACAAAAATGAACAGCTTCACGACTTTCAAGTCTTCCAACCACTTGATCCTTTTTAGGTTGGTCTGTAGATAAGCAAACCGGTGGGCGGCTATATAGTAGATTCCTGAAGTCCCCATCCATCTTCGTTCTATGTAAAGAGATGATGGATTATAAATCTGTTCTAGGATGTTCATCATCCCAATTCTTTGTCTATAAAGTGGAGAATGCATTGCAGTCATAAACATGACCCGAAATACCAAAACTTTGTTCCACGCTTCATAACTCTGCAAGACAGCATTGAAGGTAAGGAAATGTTTGGACAACAGCAATTTCTTTACTTCATTTAATTGATATTTTATAAAAGTAATTCCGTTATTGGTCGGCTCTGATACCAACTGTAACGTGTCCACTAGTATCATCCGGGACACATCTTAGCAGTCCATCGGAAAGGATGTCTAGAAAACTCCGCCCGGCACTCCCATTGAATGTTACGGGTTTTGCGATCTAGGTCTTCCCGCGTCTGCCACGTAGTGGAAGTATCCTGGCCATTCCCACTTAGGATCGACCGGAATTAGGGCTTTCCTGATTGGTCATTAGCTAACAGCAACTAGCGTCAGTCCCAAGCGAACTACTTTATGCAGAAACGCCAGGTCGGATGTAATATTCCGCGTTTTTTAAAAAATGAATTGGATTAATGGAAATTTTTTTTATTTCCCTCCTTATCCCTCCAGCCGACTGACGAGCTGGAGGGGGAGGGAAATAGTAGGAGACATTAAGCTCCTTGTTGGAGCCTTATGGAGGGAGGGAGGACATGCGTGTCGACACGCAGGGAGGGAAGATCCCCCTCCCCTCCATTATTTAAACGAGGGGGCCACTAGAGATCCGAGGGGGGAAAAAAACGCCGTGAGGAAGAGAGGAAGAAGAGTCGTAGAGGCCGTCCCACTGTTGCGTTGTGTCGAGAGAGAGAGTGGAGAACACCATCGCTGGAGGAAGCAATCAGGCGTGGGAAAGAAAGACGTCTCCAGCTCTGCCATACAGAGGTCGTGAAGCCGCTGGGGTCGAGGAAGACATTGCCAGTGGTCAACATATACGGCCGCCACATATTGCCATGTGGGTTCTCCATGACACCCCCCTCAAAAGAAGCTTCTTGGGAAGCTTCCAAGGACCTTAAGGAAGCCCCCTTTTCTGTGAGCTTTCCATAAGCCCCTTTTTTTTTCCCCAAATTTCCTAAAAGGGTCTTCATATGGTGAACTTAAACCTTTTTCCCCCTCCCCTATAAAATTCCTTATAAGCCTTTAAGATTACCCCTGGAGTTTCCCCCTTAAGGCTCTATAAGCCTTTTTCCCCCATCAAAATTCTCCTTGCTACCCCCCCCCCCTTGGGTTTTAATCCCCCTATGCCCCTTGTTTCTTCCCCCCCCCCTCGGTTTTAATTTCCATAAGCCCTTTTTCAATCTCTCGCGCACTCCGTCATTGGTAGTTCCACGATCCAAGTGCAAGCTTCAAGCAAGCTCCATCCTCAAGCTCCACACTCAAAGCTCCATTGCCACGAGCAAAACAAGAGAAGAGAAGAGAAGAGAAGAAGAGAGGAGAAGATGGAGAGCTTCTCCTCCCCCCCGGTCCCTCACCCTCACATACTCACTCCCTCACACTCTCACACTCCCTCTCTCAAGCACAAGCTCAAGCAAGCAAGAACAAGAAAAAGAAGAAGAAGAGGAGAGCCACTTTTGGCCACATACAAGAATGAGCTTCTCATTCGCTTTTCCACTTTATATACAAAACCCTAAATTCATTTTGGGTGTTCATCCCCTTATCCCCTTTTTACATGGCCGGCCGTGGCCTAGGCCCTTTTTTCCATTGTCATTCTATCTTCCTAGCTTCCTTTCCACCATCCATCTACATTTACAAATTGCACGGTTGAGAGCCCGGCGCTCCTTAAATTAAATCATGATGCGCTTCCGCTCTTCTACAAAAGTATTGACTTGCGCTTTTCCCTGTGCACCTTTTTCCCTTATTTAGGACTTTTCTACGCTTCTTGTGTTTCTAGATTTTTCTTGGTGCGCCTTCATCTTTCGTTTCACTTTGCCTTGGCCTGTGTCTTTTGCTTGAGCTTTTCCAGATTTTCCACCTTGTTCCTCTGACATTTAACAAACATTATGATGGACCTCTTCTGAGAGTGACAAGGTAATGGTAGACTTGCATAGCTAATCAACTTCCATCCAAACATCATCATCCATATCCTTGGGTTTAGCACCCTTGAAACGCAATGGTTTAATCTACAACTTCTACACCAAAACCTACCATATCTGGGACTTCCAATACCTATAGTTGGTACCATTCAACTTGGCAATGTTAAAGAGAGCTATGTCTTTCATATGACCAGCCATACTATTCCAAATCAAAGAAAAAATATAAAATTACAGGTTGTTGTAATTGGCAGGTAATGCACAAAAACCACTGCTAAAACTAGTTGAAAGAGTGAATATCACCAAGAGAACCACCTGTCCACCAAATATGACCAAGATAACATCAAACAATAAGCATTATTCTCATATAGGTGCTCGAAATCTGCAGATTTCAGCTTGCTAGAATAAATTACAGTAGTATGTAAAATTGTCCCAAAGTGAAGCAATCATTGATACATATGTCACTGCAACTGCCAGGTAGCAAGAGACATCCAACAGTGAGTGTCAAGGGGCAAGAAGGTACCAAGAACTATCAGACCAATAATCTATCAGGCAAGAGACATCTCATAGGTCTAGAATTCATGCATGTAATGGATCTCAGGGTAAGAGAAGAGATCAAGCACAGGCACAACTGATAGAGCAAGAAGCTCAATGCATAACCGTCCAAGAGGCTTGCAAAATTGACAAACATGTGACAAAGATAGGTGCTTGCCCCAATAGGTGTATCAAATCAGCCCACTACAGACTAACTGCAGACATAAAGCTCTCAAGAGAGCAAATGCATGTAACTGTCCCACAAGCTCAAGCTCAAGTGTAAGTAAAACTCTATGTGCATCCGAGTATGCCAAGAGGCTCCCATTGGAAGTAAAGTCAGATGCAAATAGAGTAAGCAATGCTCAAATACATCAAGTACATAGCATCAGACATTCCAAATCCTAGTAGGGTATATCCAGAGCATAAATCCCAAGCTATCTCAGACCCGCAAAGCATAAGCCTGAAAGCATTCAAATAACATATAAATGTGTAATGCGCAATGGGTCCAAAATGCTCAAATACATCCAAAGACAAAGCTCCAAGTGGTTGTCAAGCATGGGAAAAACCAAGTGGCAGTCATATCTGACCAAAGCATAAATGCAAGAAGCCTAAATGTCAAGCAGTGACAATAGGCATTGTAACGTGTCCACCTATTCACATGTAGGACACGTCTTAGCAGCCCATCGAGAAGAGAGTCCAGAAAGCGCCGCCCCGCACTCCCTCGGAATGTCACAGGGTTTGCGATCTAGGTCTTCCCGAGTCTGCCACAAAGCGAAAACATTCCGACCGTTCCCACTTAGGACCGACCTGAATCAGGGTTTTCCCTAGTGGTCAAATTCCTAGAGATTAACTAGCCTCGAACCCCAGGTGAACTACTTTACATAGAAACATCAGGGTCAAAGCGGATTCATGCTGCACTTGGTTCAAGGAGAATGGAAAATGAGAGGGATGCAAAGCTCAACCTCTCTGCCCATAAGGCATAGTCCCATTCCATTCCCGTAAATCAACATAAATCAGGGTTCTAGTATCCTAGACTCTAGGTCAACATTCCTTACTGTTCATTTCCTTCGCGAAAAATTCCCTGCTATCAATTTCTTTTGAGAAAGTTCCCGGCCAACCGAGACCACCCATCCATAGGACGGACCCATGGCCACATCCACCACACTTTCCTCAGGGTTGCTTTAGTTGTCTAATTACCTACCACATTTAGTTAGACATGCAAAAACAGCTTCCTTAATTAGCCATTTAGACACCGGTTCCTTCACGTAATCTTAGCACTTGACATAGAAAAATAGTGTCAAACAAGTTCCTTTACATCAATTGATCTTATTTATCTTTGGAATACATCTAGCCCGAAGGCTAATCCATAATCCACCTGAAGGCAATCCATAATCCACTCGAAGGCAATCTAGCAATCCACAGGGATTACTAATCCAAGATTCTGCACGTAGACTACTATGCAGGCCTCGAGATCCAATCCCGAGTCACGTCGGCCTCTTGTGCAGGCCCCTGAAGGCAAGGGATTTACAGCTAGAGCCCCCCCCTGGCACCCAAGCGTCCTCCTACTCCAAGTAGTGCCCAACAGAGAGACCTCTCGCGGCGGGTTCGGTCCACATTCCCAGTGTGGCTAACAAACCCATTGATTAAGGTTAGGCAGACAATCAGTTGTAACTAATGCTGCCTCTCCCTTCAGGCCTTCAACCTAAAGCATCAATTGTCTTTCTATCCTTTAGTTCCTTGAGCAAACAATGCAAATAGTGCTCCTAAACTATTACAAGCACAATCAATCCAGTGGTCATTCAATTGTCCAACTGCTAAGGAGTGAATCCTTCTCTCTGAATGCATCCAGCATTCGATCCGGGATCAATTGCGACTTGGCAAGATCCCCAAGGGTTTGTTTGTTTACCCTTTTATCCTTGGGTTAGGGTCATACCCTGTCAACCCAAATTAAGCGACACCTTAGGTTTCTTAAGTTAAGACAGTAAATCGTGGCGACCATGTCGCTCTAACTTGATTGATACTTTGCTTACCAGGCAATACATAACTTCCCTTAACTTGGCAAATCAACCCAAGAAAGGTGATGTAATAGGATGTCTACTCATCCTCTTGCAAGTTAGTCTTACGCTAGAACCTGCCAACCTTATTCCATGGAGTGGCAAATTTATCTTGTCGTTAAACCACAAAGCCATGCGACATTGCAACTTGTTGCACAAGTGTCGCATCTAACTCATGGGATCATTTCACCCATCAACGGTGTTTCTTGTCAAGGAGTATGTTTAGTCAAGATGTAGGGTTTGGGGAGTCTTCTTTCCCAACCCAATGCTAACCTTGCTAGGCCAATAATGTTTGGGCCTAGGGTTTCCAAACTCAACCAGATGTCGTTCAATCCTTAGGGTAAAACCATAGATTGTTAGTGTATGGGCATCCAATTAACCCAAACAATCCGTGAATGTGGATAGGACCTTTGAGTTTGAGGGTCTCGACTTGGCATTTCAAGAGCGATACTAGGCAGAATTTCTAACATGCTAATCCCTAGCTAGCAATTTGAGGTGTTTGTTGTACTAACTAGATATGCTTATACAAATCCCTTGAGGGTTATACCCTTACAAGTGATCTAGCCAAAACCGGTCTACTTGTCTTACGATAAGAAACGATCTCTTCTTAGAGATACTAAATTGTTCTAAGGGTGTAAATAAATAGATTCAGGATGCAACGTTCCATGTAAGTATGCAAAACGTAGACTTTTCCTTCAATGCAACTATATGGTTTGCAAATAACCCTTTCTTTTTGCTAAAGTCATGACGAATGACAAATTGGAGGATAACTTGCAACAAACCTACAAAGATTTACATCAAGGAATTATGCCTACAACCTTTCGTTCAATGCAATTGAATTTCATGCTTTGATAAGCCATGCAACCTTTTCTAAATGCAACTTCGATGAAATGAAATTTACGCATGACGAATATGTAACATACAACCCTCTAGATACAACATTGTTAATGAAGTTCATGTGACATGCAATCTTTAATCTATTCAACAAGCATCTTCGCATGCAACGTGCAAGTCTATGGTTTCATTCTCATATTATGCAGTCCTTTGGACAACATCTAATGGATGTAAAGGACTTCCACATGAGAATCACAACAAGGAAGTTATTTCCTAAAAGCAATGTACGCTTGTTCTTTCTAGCAAGGGAGACAAAGGTGAATTTAATCAAATTTTTCATCCTTTTAAACCTAAGCAATATGCTTTTAAGCTTGTCACTTTAGAAATGCACAAAAAGGCAACATGCAACTAAGCTCGTAAGACGGACAAGTAATTTATGTTCACAACTTTGGAAATGCAAACAACCCAATTTCATGACATGCACCACCCCTTGTCCATCGTTCAAGGAGATAATTTCTCAAATGTACTTTTTATCTTTACTACATGAATTAACGACAAGCGTAAATGCATTCTTCCTATGGAATTAAGCATGCTTAAATCATTTCTTTTATGTGGAATTAAACTCGTGGAACCTGGGCTTGAGGGCTCATGGGGATGTCCACGTGTATGTTCGGGGAAGAGACCTCAGTGTGTGCGCCTTGCGACTTTGGCTTTGGAGCCATCATTGATGTAGTGGAATATGGACTCTGCGGATTCCTCCTAGCTTTTATTCTCGCTTTTCGAGGCTGCCCATAGGTCGATACCTTTTCCCTTGCGTAGGAATTGGAGCTTACGAGCCCGGTTTTCGAAATCGGGGAAGGCACGTAGAAACAAGGCTTACGGAAGCCCTTTAGTGGAAGCTTCTATGCTCTGAATCAGAGCTTACATGGAGAGAGAATATAGAAGAGGGAGGTGATGAGGATGATGAATCGGATGATGGCGATGATGATGAGTGGCAGCGAATCTGTGTGGCGGCAGCATGCATCAAAACAGCGGCAGCTTTCTGTCTTGGCAATGGCGGCCTCTACTCTCTCTCTTCTCTCCCTCAGCACCAAGCCTTCTTTTCCCTTGTCTCCTGCTCCCCAAGCTCGTGCCACAGGGGGGGTCATATAGCCTAAGGGGGAGGAGAGATAGCCACATACGTTGCTGGTGCATGCCTCCCCCCTCACGCATCCCACAGACCACACTTCCCCTCTCCACTTAACTCATACCTCCACACACTCCCTCTCCCCTGCCATGCATCACCTGAAGGGAGGGGTAAATAAAAATATTTGCCTAATTTTCACCCATTATCCAATTTCCCCTTCAAAAAGGGTGTTCTCGCTGGATTTGCGGTCTGCGTGCCCTGGCCTTAATTGCACATCATGGATGGGGTTTTTTATCGCACACACGGGGTAACCACTTAGCCACCGCCATTAATCGATGTGGGAGATGACTTTGCACAGCTTTTATGCAGGTATGTGGGGGTCAATTTCTATAATATTATTGGGCGGAAATATTACATTCTCTCCCCCTTGGAAGAACCGAGATGTCCTCATCTCGAAGAACTGGGGGTATTGTTGGTTGAGAGTACTTTCATCCATCCAAGTGGCATCCTTCTCGGGATAATCTTTCCACTAGACGAGACATTCAAGGTTCTGGATCTCAATTGTCTCTCCCTAACATCTAAGATCCTATCAGGCCATAGCTCAAGGACTCCTTGGCTAGGCATTACAACTTGTTCATCATCAAGTACATGACTAGGATTAGGTATATACTTCTTCAGTAGGCTGATATGAAATACATTATGAACCTTTAGGTTCTCAGGGAGTTGAAGTCTATAAGTGTTAGGCCCTAAGCACTTGAGAATCTTGTAGGGTCCACAATACCTTGGACTTAGCTTCTTGCATTCACCTAAGGATAGGGAACTCTTCTTTGGGCGTACACAAATGAAGACCATGTCTCCTTCAACGAAGGTTATATCTTGACATTTCAAATCCGCATATGCCTTCTGTCTATCCTTGGCAGCTTGGATGTCATGTCTTATTGACTTCATTTGGTCATCCATATCTTCCAGCATCTGCCTTGAAGCTTCAACCCTCAAGGTTGAATCTGAGAAGTTTAAAGGACTTCGACAATCGTGCCCATACAATGCTTGAAAAGGGGTCATCTGAATGCTTTGTTGGTAGGAGGCATTGTAGGCAAACTCAACCACTTTTTGGGTTCACGGCAGCAGTGTGCCCTTTTTGGGTTCACGGCAGCAGTGTGCCCTTAGCATGTCCTCAATGACTTGGTTGACTCGCTCTGTTTGACCATCGGTTTGGGGATGGTAAGCTGTACTAAAATAGAGTTGAGTCTCAATGGCTTCAAAGATAGCTCTCCAGAAGTATTGAATCCACTTTTTGGGTTCACGGCAGCAGTGTGCCCTTAGCATATCCTCAATGACTTGGTTGACTCGCTCCGTTTGACCATCGGTTTGGGGATGGTAAGCTGTACTAAAATAGAGTTGAGTCTCAATGGCTTCAAAGATAGCTCTCCAGAAGTGTGATGTGAAGAGAGAATCACGATCACTAATGATTCTTCTGGGAAACCCATGCAGTTTGAATATCTCCTTGATGAATAACCTTGCAATGTCTGAGGCTTTATAGTTTGTCTTAACAGGAATAAGATGTGCAACCTTGGTGAATATATCCACCACAACCATAATGGAGTTGTATCCTCCCTGAACTTAGGGTAGGCCAACAACAAAGTCCATACTGATGAATTCCCATTTCATTTGGGGAATGTCAAGTGATTGCAACTTTCCTGGCATTTTGACATGTTCGGCCTTAATACGTTGACAAGACAAACACTCAGTGACATATTTGAGAATGTCACCTTTAAGCCTCTCCCAATATTAGCTCTTTCTGACTGCATTGAGGATCTTGGCATAGCCAGGATGTCCTGAGAAAGGGCAATCATGAGCTTCCCAAAGTATCTTTTGCTTGAATGACTAGCTTGTCGGTATACATAATCTCATTCTATAGTAGACAAGTCCACTGTTGATAGAGAATTCTTGATACTTAGCCTGTAGCTTCGGGTCTTGATCCTTGATAGGGATCTCCCTTAGCATCTTTTGATAGGTTGGATCATGGCATGCTTCTTCTCTGGCTAGCTCAAGTATTGGGTTGTTTGGCATGGATACCTTTGTGGCTAGAGATCTAGCTGTTGATGGATCTTGCAAGATTAGAGAATTTAGAAATGCACTGCGACTGAGTGCATCGGCAACTACATTCTCCTTTCC
This sequence comes from Lygodium microphyllum, assembly GCF_053477565.2. Classification (NCBI taxonomy): domain Eukaryota; kingdom Viridiplantae; phylum Streptophyta; class Polypodiopsida; order Schizaeales; family Lygodiaceae; genus Lygodium; species Lygodium microphyllum. The sequence goes on along the minus strand of NC_141145.1, from coordinate 95,877,271 downwards.
AAGCCGGTATTTGATCTCAAAATCATACTCCTCCAGCACTTCAATCCATCGACGTTGCCTCATATTGAGCTCATTCTAGGTAAAGATCCACTTGAGACTTTTATGATCCGTCACTAGGGTAAACTTGTTACCTAGCAAGTAGTGTCTCCAAAGCTTGAGAGCATGGATGACAGCTAACAATTCCAGATTGTGGGTAGCATAATTCTTCTCATGGCTCTTTAGTTTCCTTGAAGAGTATGCTACAGGATGACCTTCTTGCATAAGCACATATCCTAAGACAAGTGTGCTAGCATCAGTTATCACTTCAAACTCCTTACCAAGATCCGAAAGTTTGAGGATAGGTGCTGATACCAAACTTTGCTATAATCTATCAAAGCTAGATTGTTCAACGGTTGACCATACAATTGATGTTCACTTCTTCAGTAGATCCACCAAAGGAGCTGCAATCAAAGCATAGTTTTTGATAAAGACCCTGTACCATCTTGTCAATCCAAGAAAACTACATATTTTCTTGATAGTTGTTGGTATTGACCATTCCAGAACATCTCTGCCGGTCCACTGAGATTCCTTCCGTTGATACGATGAATCCTAGATATTCAATCTGTCATTTGAAGAATGCACACTTCTTCATCTTGGCATAAAGCTTGTGTACCCTCATTGTCTCAAGGACAATGTGAAGCTAGGGTTCATGATCTTCTTCCTGTTTGGAGAAGACTAAGGTATCGTCAAAGAAGACGAGTACAAAGTCGCCAAGATATGTCTTGTGTTGAATGCCATCTTTGGGATATCTTCTTCCTTAATCCTTATCTAATAGTATCCAGACCTGAGATCAATCTTGGAGAAGATCTTCGCACCTTGAAGACGGTCAAGAAGTTCATCTATTCTTGGAATAGGGTACTTGTTCTTAATGGTTGATTGATTCAACCCTCTGTAATCGATACATAGCTGAAGCGTTCCATCTTTCTTTTTTTGGAACCGCACTAGAGCTCCCCATGGTGAACTACTAGGACGGAAGTAGCCCTGATCTAACAATGTCTTGAGTTTCTCCTTCAGCTCAATTGCTTCCGGGATGGACATTCTATATGGCCTCTTTGCAATTGGCACAGCTCCTAGCACTAGCTTGATTTCATGATCAACTTCCCTTTGAGGCGGAAGTTCTATCAACTCTTTAGGAAATATGTCCGCGTACTCCTTTAGCCATGAAGGTTCTTCAGTAGACTCTTGATTCTAATCTAGCTTATTAAGCTTAATCAAATAAACAGGATGTCCCTTTCTAACTCCCTTTATTATCCGAGATGCTTTGGCCAATTGAATTTTCGGCTTTCCAGTCTCTCCTTGAGTTGTGACCGATTCCCCTTCAAGGTTTCAAAAGGAAACTTGGCCCTTTCCACAATGAATGTGGGCATCATTAGGTTTAAGCCAATCCATTCCAAGCAAACACTCATGGATACCTAGGTTCATGACCCTGAATCTGACCGAAGTTGACTTCCCTCCCAGAAAGAATTCCACCTTAGCAGTTTGCCTGGTACAAGTGACCTCAAGACCATTTGCTAATTCCACAAGAAAGGTAGGTGCATCTTTTGTGGCTATTCCTAATCTTTTTGCACAAATTGGTGAAATAAAGAAATGCGTACTACCACAATCAATCAAGGTTTTGAAGCCTTTACCTTGATAATCCGATGGTATCAGAATCACCAAAAACTAGTGATTCGGGCCTTTCTTGTGAAGGGTGGCATGGACTATTGCCCTCTCAAAGTCTGCTTCCATGGTCGGGTCTTCTTCTTCGCATACCTCCCTGTTGTCAACACATGCAGTTCTTCCTCTGCCTCAGGTGGTGGCTCCTTGGCCACGGGCGGTTCCTTGGAATGGTCCTTGACATTGTCCTCCACCAAGTTTGGGACATTACCTTTTGAAATGGTTGGGCTCGTTGCAATGGAAGCAATGGAGATTGCAGCCATTACCTTGAGTAGGAACAAATTTATTGACATTGTTAGTCCTCGCTTTCTTCCTTTCTCCCTGGTTTTGACCTTGAACTCTCTTTGTCTGGGACCTATACACTCCTTTGTTCTAATCCTTATAAGACCAAGTCTTGATATTTCTTGGCCTAGTCTACACCTCCTGAATTATGGGCGCAGCTCAAATGAGTGTCATGAAGGTCTGTTGGGCGCATTGATTCGAGGTGGGTGTTTACAGGTGGGTTTAATCTGGCACAAAACTTCGACACCTATTGTGTCATATCCATTTGTGGCACATACTTCAAAAGAGAGACGAACCTTGAATAGTATGCATCAAGAGTCAGACCAAGTTGTTTTAGCTCATAGAACTCGTTCATCTTCTGTGTGCGGTACACAGGTGGTAAGTATCTTCCTTGCACAAATTTTTTCAGCTTTTCCCAAGTAACAGACCCTTCCGAGATCCCTTGGTCTCTGCACCATTTCTTCCACCAAAGTCTGGCTTCACCGGTGAGCTTCGCCTTGGTGAGCATTGCTTGGTTAGCGGGTGCAATACCGACCGCTTCAAAGTAATCTTCCATGGACTCGATCCAGATCTCCGCATCAGTTTGGACGGTCCTTTGCCGTTAAATTCTAGTGGCTTGATCTGCTTGAGAAGAAACTTCTTCTTCTGAATCACGGCCGTACTTGGTGTAGGGGTTGGACTAGGAATCTGTACCTAGGGTTGTGCCTGGGTATGAGATTCTTAACGTTAACAACTCGCTAAATGTTTCTTACATTACATTTCATGCCCAATTCAACTTTCAACCAAGAGACCTAATCACTTAACTTTTTATCAATACCCATAGTCAAGACAATCATTGATACAAAGAGTCTTATTTCATTCATATGGGCATAGCTGTTTCGGAGTACAATTATTCTTGGGGAGATGGAACAAGCTACTACATTAATTTGGGGAGAATAAGGTTGTGTTGCATTCAGCTACGGGATTTGGGTAATAGTATGGATTTGGGTCATGGATCTTCAGGAATCGATAAGTCATTGGAAGATTAGGGTATCCTTTCCTTTGATATATGTTCTTCTCATGACGTCCCAACACCTTAATTCTATCGGCAGGGATTACTGGAGTCACTTCCTCGTACACATACTTGTTTTTTTTAACCCTTCGATTGTCGACATGTAGGGTCGTGTTTGCGTGAACCTCAATAAAGATGAACAGCTTCACGATCTTTAAGTCCTCCATCCACTTGATTCTCTTCAAGTTGGTTCAAAGGTACGCAAGTCGGTGGGCAGCTATGTAATAGATCCCTGAAACACCCATCCATCTTCGTTCCATGTACAAGGGTGATGGATTGTAAATGCGGTCTAGGATATTCATCATATCGATCCTCCGTCGATAATCCGAGGCACGCATCGCGGTCATAAACATGACCTGGAACACCAAGAATCTGTTCCATGCTTCATGACTCTGCAAGATAGCATCGATAAGTAAGAAAATGTTATTAACAGCACCATTTGCTTTACTTCTTCTTATTAAGTTTCCTTGTAAAGACAGATCCTTCGTTGGTTTCCAACTGTAACGTGTCCACCTATTTGCACGTAGGACACATCTTAGTAGCCCATCGAGAAGGGATTCCAGAAAGCATTGCTCGGCACTCCCTCGGAATGTCACGGGGTTTGCAATCTAGGTCTTCCCGAGTCTGCCACAAAGGGGAAGCATTCCCGCCATTCCTACTTAGGACCGACCTGAATCAAGGTTTTCCCTAGTGGTCAAATTCCTAGATATTAACTAGCGTTGAACCCCAGGTTGAACTATTTTACGCAGAAACGTCAAGGTCGAAGCAGATTCATGCTGCACTTGGTTCAAGGAGAATGGGAAACGAGAGGGATGCAAAGCTCGACCTCTCTACCCATAAGACATAGTTCCATTCCATTCCCCTAAAACAACATAAATAGGGATTCTAGTATCCCAGACTCTAGGTCAACGTTCCTTGTTGGTCATTTCCTTCGCGAAAAATTCCCTGCTGTCAATTTCGTTTGAGAAAAGTTCCCGGCCAACCGGAACCACCCATCCGTCGGACGGACCCATGGCCACATCCACAACACTTTCCTCAGGGTTGCTTTAGTTATCTAATTACCTACCACATTTAGTTAGACACGCAAAAATAGCTTCCTTAATTAGCCATTTAGACACCGATTTCTTCACGTAATCTTAGCACTTGACATAGAAAAACAATGTCAAACAAGTTTCTTTACATCAATTGATCTTATTTATCTTTGGAATACATCCAGCCCAAAGGCTAATCCATAATCCTCCCGAAAACAATCCATAATCCTCCCGAAGGCAATCCAGTAATCCACATGGATTACTAATCCAAGATTCCATCCATAGACTAGTATGCATGCCTCGAGATCCAATCCCAAGTCATGTCAGCCTCTTGTGCAAGGCCTAAAAGCCAAGGGATTTACGGCCAGAGCCCCCCTGGCACCCAAGCATCCTCCTACTCCAAGTAGTGCCCAAGGGAGAGACCTCTCGCGGTGGGTTCGGTCCATGTTCTCGGCGCAGCTAACAACCCCGATGGTTAGGGTCAGGAAAATAGTCGGGGGCAAATGATGTTGCCTCTCCCTTCAGGCCTTAAACCTGAAGCATTAATTATCTTTCCATCCTTTAGTTCCTTGAGCAAACAATGCAAACAGTGCTCCTAAACTGTTACAAGCACAATCAATCCAGTGGTCATTTAATTAGCCAACTGCTAAGGAGTGAATCCTTCTCTCTGAATGCATCCAACATTCGATCCGGGATCAATTGCGACTTGGCAAGATCCCCAAGGGTTTATTTGTTTACCCTTTTATCCGTGGGTTAGAGTCATACCCTGTCAACCCAAATTAAGCGACACCTTAGGTTTCTTAAGTTAAGACAGTAAATCCTGGCGACCATGTCGCTCTAACTTGATTGATCCTTTGCTTACCAGGAAATTAATGACTTCCCTTAATTTTGGCAAATTAGCCCAAGAAAGGTGATGTAATAGGATGTCTACTCATCCTCTTGCAAGTTAGTCTTGCGCTAGAACCTGCCAACCTTATTCCAAGGAGTGGCAAATTTATCTTGTGGTTAAACCACCAAGCCATGCGACATTGCAACTTGTTGCACAAGTGTCGCATCTAACTCATGGGATCATTTCACCCATCAACGGCGTTTCTTGTCAAGAAGTATGTTTAGTCAAGATGTAGAGTTTGGGGAGTCTTCTTTCCCAAACCCAACGCTAACCTTGCTAGGCCAATAATGTTTGGGCCTAGGGTTTCCAAACTCAACCGGATGTCATTTGATCCTTAGGGTAAAATCCTAGATCGTTAGTGTATGGGCATCCAATTAACCCAAACAATCCGTGAATGTGGATAGGACCTTTGAGTTTGAGGGTCTCGACTTGGCGTTTCAAGCGCGATGCTAGGCAGAATTTCTAATGTGCTAATCCCTAGCTAGCACTTTGAGGTGTTCGTTGTACTAACTAGATATGCTTATACGAATCCCTTGAGGTTTATAACCTTACAAGTGATCCCGGTCTACTTGTCTTACGACAAGAAATAATCTCTTCTTAGAGATGCTAAATTGTTCTAAGGGTGTAAATAAATAGATTCAGGATGCAACATTCCATGTAAGTATGCAAAACGTAGACTTTTCCTTCAATGCAACTATATGGTTTGCAAATAACCCTTTCTTTTCTTGCTAAAGTCATGACAAATGACAAATTGGAGGATAACTTGCATAAAACCTACAAAGATTTACATCAAGGAATTATGCCTACAACCTTTCGTTCAATGCAATTGAATTTCATGCTTTGATAAGCCATGCAACCTTTTCTAAATGCAACTTCGATGAAATGAAATTTACGCATGACGAATATGTAACATGCAACCCTTTTCTAGATACAACATTGTGAATGAAGTTCATGTGACATGTAACCTTTAATCCGTTCAACAAGCATCTTTGCATGCAATGTGGAAGTCTATGGTTTCATTCTCATGTTATGCAGTCCTTTGGACAACATCTAACGGATGTAAACGATTTCCGCATGCGAATCACCACAAGGAAGTTATTGCCTAAAAGCAATGTATGCTTGTTCTTTCTAGCAAGGGAGACAAAGGTGAATTTAATCAAATTTTTTATCCTTTTAAACCTAAGCAATATGATCATAAGACAGACAAGTAATTTATGTTCACAACTTTGGAAATGTAAACAACCCAATTTCATGACATGCACCACCCCTTGTCCATCATTCAAGGAGATAATTTCTCAAATGTACTTTTTATCTTTACTACATGAATTAATGACAAGCATAAATGCATTATTCCTATGGAGTTAAGCATGCTTAAAGAATTTCTTTTATGTGGAATTAAACCCGTGGAACCTGGGATTGAGGGCTCGTGGGGATGTCCACGTGTATGTTCGGGGAAGAGGCCTCCGCATGTGCGCCTTGCGACTTTGGCTTTGGAGCCATCGCTGATGTAGTGGAATATGGACTCCGCGGATTCCTCCTAGCCTTTATTTTTTTCTCTCCGAGGCTGCCCGTAGGTTGATACATTTTCCCTTGCATAGGAATTGGAGCTTACGAGCCCGGTTTTTTAAACCGGGGAAGGCACGTAGAAATAAGGCTTACGAAAGCCCTTTAGTGGAATCTTCCAAGGAAGCTTCTATGCTTTGAATCAAAGCTTACGTGGAGAGAGAATATAGAAGAGGGAGGTGATGAGGATGATGAATCGGATGATGGCGATGATGATGAGTGGCAGCGAATCCGCGTGGCGGCAGCAGGCATCAAAACGGCAGCAGCTTCCTGGCTTGGCGATGACGATGGCGGCCTCTACTCTCTCTCTTATCTCCCTCAGCAAGGCACCTTCTTTTCCCTTGTCTCCTGTTCCCCAAGATCGTGCCACAGGGGGGGTCATATAGCCTAAGGGGGGGAAGAGGTAGCCACATACATGGCTTGTGCATGCCTCCCCCCTCATGCATCCCATACACCACACTTCCCCTCTCCACTTAACTCACACCTCCACACACTCCCTCTCCCCCTACCATGCATCGGCTGAGGGGAGGGGTAAATAAAAAAAATTGCCTAATTTTCACCCATTATCCAATTGCCCCTTCAAAAAGGGTGTTCTCACGTGGCTTTGCGGTCTTCGTGCCCTGGCCTTAATTGCACATCGCGGATGGGGATTTTTATCGCGCACGCTGGGTAACCACTTAGCCACCACCATTAGTCGATGCGGGAGATGACTTTGCACAGCTTTTACGTGGGCGTGCGGGGGTCGAGTTCTATAATATTTTTGGGCGGAAATATTACACGCATAAACCGGTCCAAAGCATGCCAACTCAATCCAAATGCCACTGAATGATGACCAAGACCGGAGCCTAATCCAAGCTCAAAAGCATTCTAAAACCAAAAAGAAGCATATGACAATCTCCAAATACATCGATATGATCATTCAAATCTCCGATAAGCACCCCATATCCAAGAACCAATGCATACACAAGTAAATGAGCTTCAACCCACTGTATTAAAGTAGCATATTTACTGTCAAATGAAGCTCAATTGGTGCCCAAATATTCTCCAAATCAGTCCCAAAGCATAGACATAGCATCCCATAAGATCCGAGCATCATTGGGCATCAATAGGTATCAAACGGGCAATGCCAAGCATCCAACATCAAATGTCAAGGGTTGCCCTATTTTTGACAGTCTTGGGACAGTGTATACAGCAATGGCTGAAGGTGAAAGCACTTGTATTGATCATCAAGAGCCAAGAACCAATGCTAGGGAGTGTTAAGATGATTGGAAAGGTTGCAAACAATGCCGAGAAGCTGGGGAAGGAGTCGGAAATGCCAAGAGTGGATCAGCCCAACTCCCTAAGAATGCACCGCATTTTGCACTGGCTGCTCCTGGGGGCTATGGGGTCTTCAGTAGTTCTACTGAGGACTTGGCAATGATCAGAGGGCTCCAATGCAGCCTTGCAAGGTGCCGAATGAAGGCTAAAAGATCGGGGAGGAGGCGGGAGATCAAAACATACCTACAAATGAAGGTGACATGGCTGCCATTGAAGCTCGAGTTGAAGCTCTTCAAATCCACGCTGAAGAGAATGTTGGGCAAGCTCCAATGCCTTTGCTCTGATACCAGTTGAAAGGGAAGTAGAACCTAGGAGAAAGAAGCTTGGTGATGAGAGCTATGGCAAATGGAGAGCAAGAGCAGAGAGAGAGACTCAAAAGTGGGAACTCCAACAACCACAATGTGTCGCCAGGCCTTCCTTTTATTTAAGCTATCACTAAAAGAATAAAGAATAAGTGACTGTGACGGGTGCCCACCACCTGCAATGTGCAGTGGCGAGTACTGTCAGTGTACTAAAGTGTAGTAATACACGAGCGGCTAGGCAGAGGTGCCTTTACCCCCAACATAGGATACAAGAAAGAAGATGAAGATAGGTGGACACTTCAAAAGGATGAACCCTTGCACCCACACGCTGTAGTCTAGTTGAAAGAAGAACCAATGTTAAAAGAAATGGAGTATGAGAAGGGGAAGGGTGAGCTTGATCTTGATCTTGGAACACCTCCACCCGTTGAGATTGAGGGGGAGGCCAAATTGACGCCCTCTTGTGAGGCACAGGATGCCTTTGATGAAGAGGATGATGAAGAATTAGATGAGGAGATAGACTTACAAGATGAGAATGGAAAGGTGAAAGCACTATGGCAAGGCATCCACTACATGGAGCCAACACTTATACTCTAGATAATGATATAACTGAAGGAGGAGAGCAATGTGAAGAGTTAGAAGATAAAATAGAAGAGAAGGGAGAGGAGGAGCTTAGGCTTGATCTGGAACACCTCTACCCCAACAACCCAAAGAAGAAGAGAAGGGTGAGGATGAGCTCAGCCTAGATCTTGGAACACCTGGATTCCAACAACCCCAATCCCAACAACCAACCAAACCTACAAAGTTCAATGATGATCAGCTAGGAAGAGAGTTGAAGCAGAGAATCATAAAAATATGGGATGAGATAGAATAAGATGATAGGAAAGAGGAAGAAAAAGAGTTATTAGATGGAGCCATAGAGAAGATTGAGGAAAAGATGAGACAAGAAAAGAGATCAAAGAGTGAGTAGAGTTAGCTAGGAAGAAGTTACAAGAGAAAGAGAAGCTAGATCAAGATGTGCAAGAACAAGGAGAAGAAAAAAGAGAAATAAAGTTTTGAAAATTTTTGAGTAAGTAGAAAGAGGCGAAGGAGCCAAATTAGGAGCGCAAGTATGGAGAGCTAGGAAGCCAAAAGAAGAAGATAAACTAGAACAAGAAGAGCAAGAAAAGATAGATCAAGGCATGAAGGCCAAGGAAGAAGAGATAGAATTTGACTTAGACTTAGGCAAGAACAAAAGGGAAGAAGAGGAGAAAAAGATAGACCTAAGCAAAGTAGACCAAAAAGAAGAAGGAAAGATCATAGAGAATGAGGAGAAGAAGAAGGAAAAACCAAATGCCAAGAAATGGAGGTAGCCTGCTAGAACCAAGATGAGAGATAAGAATGAAGATGCCTCCAAAACCCCCCAAGCTAAACTTGTGGCTAAGGATGAAGCAAACCTAGCCTTCAATCCAAGGCCACAACCCATTCTAGCCAACTGGGATCAAAATAGGAATCAATTGCACTTCAGAAATGGAGTCATTGGCTAACCTTTGAGCTTGAAGAGGAAAACCCTTATGAGCTTGGACTGAATTAGTTAGAGCTTAAAGCCTCAAAGAAAGGATACCATAAGGGAGTGCTCATAATATGATCCGATCAAGGTAACTTAGTGCCATGGAAGGGAACCTTGCTAGTTGAGTCTTGGAGAAATCTCCAACTCACTCTTAAGGTGAATGTCTTTGGACTATGAAACTTGTTGGGGCCATACTCAATGCTAGTAAAGATTGAGATCTCGACACTTAGGCCACAAGTAGTGCAAGGAGTTGTCATTTTGATCTTATGCATTTGTGACACACCAAGCACTCCAAATATGAGTGTCACTCTAAGAACTTCAGTGATATCTCTACTTGCACAACCCAAATTCTAGTCTAAGTGTGATGACTTAGTCCATCCCCCCCCCCTCAGGAACTTCAACTCCAAATGCAGCTAAGAAGACCCAAAGAGGTGCCATGCACTAAGACCACACCTTCCATGTGAAATGGCAAGAAAAACTGACCAATTTGTTTAAGCTCAAGGCAAGCAAGAAAGACTAGCAAAGAGGCCAAGGAAAACAACCCAAGTTCTTAACTTGGAGATGAGGACAAAGTAACTTGGCAAACAAACCAAGAGACCCAAGTCCCCAAGGCCCAAGGTGATAGAAAGAAGAAATGGAGGAATGGCAGAAGGAGTCACTCAATGGACTACCTCCCTTAAGGCGTGGCATAACATGGCTACAACCTCACCACCATGCCTTAACCCCAAAAGTGCAACAGCTTGGGATCACGCCTACAAAGCTTGGCATGCAAAGCCATAAGCGCTAAGTGAGATAAGTTAGGACTCTAAAACCTCCACTCCTTAAATGTAATTGAGTCGAGGGTAGACTAGAATGCAAAAGAATAAAAATAACTAAGTCTACATTAGATTACACTCACATGCTTTAGAGTGCGTTCACATGCTTATTCTTTCATTAGAGTGCATTCACATGCATGTAAGTAAAGAACGTACAAATGCATGCAAATTGACTTTGTTTGATTAAGAAATCATAAGAAAACTTCTAGTCTTTGATTAGATTTACTAAACCATTTTTTCAAAGGAATGATTTGTAGAAAAATTAGAAATTAAGTATGGTTGCTTTAAAGCATGACAATAATTGTATTAATTATGTCTGTGGCTTTAGCAACGGATGAGAATGAGGTGTGATACCATCCTCATGGCCGTCTTAGTTACTCTTCACCTAGAGTATTTGTACACTAGTTAATACCATTGATCACCATTTAGGTGTATTTGGTGTCGCATATAAGAAGATTCACCCTCATGGTGGGTGAGAACTAGTGGGGCTCTGATTTGAGTTGTCATCTCGATCGTCCCAAACCTTAAATAGGGGTGGAAACCTATACAAGCCCAGTGTGGTTGAGCATTGGAAGGCCCAGAATGAATAGGTCAAGGGAGCTAACCCAATTTTAAGTTGGTTCTCTTTTGAAGAGATTATGTATATGAGAATAAATTTAAAATACAATTTGTTTTCAAATGGCTTGCTTAGTGTTCATATCCTAGTAAAAACTATCAAGCATGACCTTCCTAAAAGTCAATCCTAGAATCGGTAAGGATTATTTTAGGGGGCTAGTGTGAGACTGTGTCTTATGGGTAGAGGAGCTAGCACTCAACTCCCCTCATTTCTCATTCACTGAACCAAGTGCGGTGCTCACCTACCTCAATCTTGGATGATTCATGAAATACATTCGTTTTAAGCTTGATGTTAAATTGCTACGAGAGACCATAGTTGTGTTGTTAGGGACTTACAGGTCAATCCTCATGGGTGAGGATGAATGCTTTGCATGTGAGGTATATCTAGGGAACACCCACTCATCTAAGTTTGCATGCTTAAAGTTAGCCCGGATGGTGGTGACTAGGATTAGACCCTGGAGGACTACCAAACTATCCTCCCTAGGAGAATTAGGGTTGAGTATGTTTCACATTATATCAAAGCATTAAAAGTTAACTATAATCCATATTAAAATTATTAAATAAATATTTTTAATTTTATTTAGCATTTTAATAAAAAGTGAAAATTATTTTTTAAGGAGATTCCTTAATCAACTTTTGGGCCACGAGGTATTTAAGATATTATACACTATGGCTTGTGGATCCAAAATATTTTGGTTCAAGCATAATGTTTCCTTAATTACTCCTAATACCATCCTCAAATTGGATTGGTAAGCAATTCAAGAGGAAAGTTGGAGTAATGTGATGGAAATCACCTAGTGGATGTTGAGAAGATCAAGGCCATTGAAAATGATAAGCCTTTGGTTCTTCAAAACTAAAGACTTGGAAGCCCTTGTTCTTATAAATAAGTAATTGATCAATCAAAATTAGTATGTGTATTCATGGCTTAGAGGAGTCATAAGCCCTAATCGCATTGAGATGTGACCTCATAATTCCTGCATCCTCAACCTAAGAATACCAAGTTGCCTTAATTAATCGCTCTTGGCCATGGATGTAACTAAAAATCCTCCTTTAAAAAATATAGTTGAGCCTACTAAAACTAGTATTAATTTGCCAATAGAATATAAATTTGGGCCAACTAATATTTTGCAAACAAAAGGAAAGAAATTAAAACAAATGAATAACATATAAAATCAGAAGGATTTTATGACCTTTTTAAAAATAAGAGAATAGCCTTTAAGCAATTTATGAGCATCATAAGTCATTAAAAGATTGTAAGGAAAAAATATTTAGGGCACTCTCTTACACTTAATATCTTGTGCAAGAGAAATTTCTTTTGATATTTCACTTGGTATACTAGGTAGGCTCATAGTGTAGCCTATCCTTGTGAGAGCACGTATTCCATTTGATGGACTAGATTTTTGTACCATACCACTACTAGTTCTTTCATGCTTGCTAGTGGATGCAGTATATGGGTTGGTACTAAAGTTCTACCAACTATTACATGCACATTGACTGTATCAATAACCTTGACTATGAGCTTTGGAGCATCTATTGGATAAAGATTCTCAATATAGTTTGCCTTTCTACCTTCTACCCAAGTCCTATAGGTCATGTAGAGTATCATGAGGATGAGGCCATGACACAAGCCCAATGGGTGTATAGCAAGATTATCTGAGTCATATGACCTAGCTGATTGTATTCCCCCATAAGTTAGTTATCATGTGGAGGGATTTCTAAACCTCCCCACTGAGTATCTAGCCTAAGATATCTTGAGTAAGCTGCCCAAATATGAAGCTATCTCCCTTCAATAGTTCCATGGTTGATTTTGTATATCATAAAACTTTTGAGTAAAACACCTTGCATGTAAATAAAGAATAATAAAATTTGTTTTCTTATGTTTTCATTGAGTTATGCTATCTCTAGCATGTAAATAATTGTGTTAAATTAATCTGCTTTGTCACATATAGATTCAAGATGAACATTGGTATAATTTCCTAGCCTTTTGCACTATGTATCAATATACTATGTATTCATTGGATTACTATCGAGAGAGACAATGGACCCCGCATGATTTTTATTGCTTTATTGATGTTGAAAGGCCAGGTTATCTTGAAACAAATCTTAAAATATTTCGATTTGAAGAGCCTCAATTTTTAAAAAAATCTTAATTGTAAACGATCAAAGTACCCATCAAGATCAACATATCTATGATTGAGTTATTGACATTCTACCTCTTGATAGAATAGCTCATCTAGGCATATAAAAACGATATGACTACATTGTCAAGGGATTCTTGAAACAATCAAACCACTATTGACTTCTTCAATTCCATGAGAAACCTCAAGTATATTAAGAAATACATGTGGCCAAGTTTCATGAATAAAAGCCTCATACAATGTATCAAAAACCTCTTTTTAAAAAGCTACATATTGTACATATTGAAGCAATAAAACTTGAGCTTTTGATTGTGTGAGTAATCTTTTCTAAGGTTACTATACATCTTTTAGATATCTCTACCACAAATTTCCTTGGCCAATCAACAGAAGCAAATGTTTCATTAAAGAAAATTAAACAATATGAGTTTAACAATGACAATTTAAATATAGAAACAAATATTGAGACATGGATCAAGAAAATGGAAGACTACTTCTTTGTGAGTGGGACGAGTGTAGCCAATCAGGCTATGATCACTTGGCTATGTCTCATCAGAGAAGCCCATTTATCTTGGGGACAATGGTGTCATGACAAAGTTGTTACTAAGACATCCCAAACCTAGGAACAAATCAAGGCAACTATCCAAGGAAGATGCATATCCCTAGCATACCAAATCTATAGAATGGACTAGTTCTTTAGCTTAAGGTATAAGGGCTGACCATGGAGGGGTAGCACTCCCATTTTTTTTCCCTCTTAAAGCATGCCCCAAAAATGACTATGACGCAATAAGTAGCTCACTTTTGTCAAGGCCTAAATCCACCCTTGAATGGGCAACTAAAGGCTATGATGCCCTCTAACCTCAAAGATGTGCTGCTACAAGCTCAACCCTTGATGGATTCTCTCCCCAAAATGAATTTTTAGGCTACTCCTTACTTCCAACATCATGGATTTCTCTATCCGAAGAGAACAAGGGTTAATCTTCAAATGGAATATTGGAATTATGATCATATCAATCTTGTTAACAATGATTCTAATCACTAATCTAGCAACAACAACAACAACAACAACAACAACCCTCACCTTATAAATTCCAATTAAGGGGTTGAATGCCATTACTTTAGATGCAATCAGCTAGGCCACTTTTAAGGTTCAATGTCCTATTTAAACAAATAATGCCAACCCTTCTCATAAACCTCCATTCAAGGGAAAATTCAACAAGCAACCATGCAACCATTAATAATTAAGAGGAAAATACCAATTCACTGTCCTTCAAGTGACTACAGAACACTAAGGTAAAACTTTGCAAATAATTACTAAGTATGGTACCACTCATTCACATGTCTTCTTATGCATTAACAAATTACAATTGGAACCTAAACCTGCTAAGAAACTTATAGTTGAACTAGCAAATGGAAAAGAAGTTTAATCACTTACAAAATCAACATAAAAAGGAAAACTTTAAGGTTCTATACTTAGAAACATATGATTGTCTTTTAGGTATGGATTGGCTAGTTCCTAATCATCAGGCAAGTATTCATTGTGGGCAAACAAAAATCACTTTTTAACAAGATTGATAGAACTTTAGTTCAAGCTCAAAGAAAGGTAGGGAAACATAGATTGCAATTAGAAAAATAAATTTGGCTAATTAAGGTTTAAGGAAAGGATTGTCCATTTATTTAATCAAATTAAATAAGGCAAATCCACCTACAAACCTTGAAGAACCATCATCACTTAGCAAATATATAGACATGTTTTCCAAATATTTAACTAAACTACCCCCTAACCAAGATGTAGATCATGAAATTAAATAAAACCCAAGGGTTGAACTAGTGGTGTGGCAAAGAGGCCCTAAAAAATCTTAACTCTCGAGACCATCAAGTTAAAAGAGCAACTCAAATAACTAGTGGTGTGGCAAAGAGGCCCTAAAAAATCTTAACTCTCGAGACCATCAAGTTAAAAGAGCAACTCAAATAACTATTAGAGCAAGGATTTATCTGATCTAGCAACTCTTTGTGGGATACAAGAAACATTTCCAAAAGAAAAAGGATGGAACTTTTAAGTCTTTGCATTAACTATTGTGGGTTGAATCGAATAACCATTTAAAATAAGTACCCCATTCCATAGATTTATGAGTTGCTTCATAGACTTCAAGGAGAAAAGTTGTTGAGATATGCAAGCTCAATCCACCTAATACCCGCCAACTCTATCCAGCAGTACATTAGTTGGATGACATGTGTGTGTAGTAAAGTTGGTCAAACTTAGGTGGTACAGTTAGACTAAGTCTATTTACACTACTTGACTTAGGTTGTAGTACATTGTACGTTGTGTTACTCAGTTAGAGTAACTGTGATGAATAATGAAGAAGAAGAACATTGAGAGTTATTTGCTCTCTGTTGCCCCTATCTCTCTCTCATCTTTCAAACATGGTATTAGAGCCATGAACCCCCATGACTCCGTGAAGACTCAAAAGTCTGGGAGCTCGGCATGGGCATTGCAAGAGCTGGAGCCTAAAGTCAGGGAGTTATACTAAGTCTATTTACACTACTTGAATTAGGTTGTAGTACATCGTACATTGTGTTACTCAGTTAGAGTAACTGTGATGAATAATGAAGAAGAAGAACATTGAGAGTTATTCTACTTGAGCTCTCTCTCTCGCTCTTGTGCACACTCTCTCATGCTTCCAACTCTGATTTGCAACATGGTATCAGAGCCTCTTCTGATCCTTTCAGCTTCCTATACCCTCACCTTCACTAAGTGCACATGATTTTCCATCATATTCACCTTTTTCCTCTTACCTCCATAGCCAAACCTTGAATCCTTGACCTTGGAAGACCTAGGGAAGCCAAAGGAGAGTATTCCAACTCTTGACCTCAATTGAGGACTTCTTCCCCAACACAAGGCAACCTGGCGTGGCACATCAGAGGGCAATGTTATGAATCGTGGAGGGCACCATTGAAGAAAATGCAGGAAAAGGCACAGTCTGGGCAGCGTGGCATCTGTGCATGTGGCATGGTTTGGTGGTGGCGCATTCTTCTCGGCCACCATAGGGCTTTCATAGCCCCCCTAGTGGGCCATATTCCCCTAAGAGGGTTTGGAGAAATTCCATATTTATCAGCTTCTATAAGCCAAACCCTAACTGTGGGTCTCTGGTAGCCATAGCCAGGAAGCTTCAAGCTTTTTCAACCTTCAAATTTTTCAATGTTTGGTCACTAACAGTGATTTTAATTAGTGAGTCATCTCATTTCAGATATTCTTTTACTTGGAAGGTCGTCATGAAGCTCATCAAGACTGACATCTACCATCTCTAGCAACATAAACTAGAGATGAGTGCTTGAAAGCACTAAGGCACATTGCTCAATCATTATTGCTGCTGGTACTTACACAATCTGAGTTTTTCATCAAAAAATTAAAACAACTAAGTGCTCCACTTCATTTTGTAAGGCTATGTATACAACTATAAACACATAGACCATCTTATCCTAAACTTGTATTGCATGTGTGGTTTTTTCAAGTATCTTGGTCAATGAAATCAGAGGGATGAGTGTCATTGTACTCTCCTCGGAGTCATTAGCAACAAGCATTGAAATCATTGACCGTCCTTGTCGAATATAAGGTTCATCTACTAAGCCATACCAGAAGGAAGAGCCCAAAGTCGAGTCTAGGTTCATATTGTTGAAGCCTAAAAAGACCATTAAACCTTGAAAGAAGATTGCACATAAGAAAGGACCACCAAAGTCATATTTTGAAATATTACATATATATGATTTTCAGTCTTTCTCCTCATTACAACTTTGATATCAATTGTTTGTAAGGGTGTCCTTGATTTACTTCCGCATTCAGTGGCAAGGTTGTAAGAGACTAGACACTGCCCTTGTTCTAACAAGTGGTAAGACCTTCCCAATGGCCACAACATATACTGATGTCTATCCTCAAATTTGGAAATTTAATGGAAAATATTTCCATCCTTGGCAAGTCTTGGTCAAATACAAAATGATGGAAAGAGAATATTGGCCCTTCATAAAAGGGACCAAAGCACTTGACCCATCCAATCTCCTTGATGTAGAAGATGATGAATGGGCTCACGCCATCATCATGCTTCATTTAGATGAATTTTTAATTCATCACATTGACCAACTCTCAAGTGCAAAAGAAAAGTGGGATGAGCTTGAAAGGTTCTACAGTGCTACAAGGAAGAACTCCAAGATATTTCTCAAGATTGAGTTTTTTAGCTTGGAATACAAACAAGGAGAAGATCTAAGCAAGTTTATTTCACATATGAAGGGGCTTATGGCATAGATGGCCTCCATTCAAGAACCCATCCATGATGAAGATGCCATTGCCATCCTACTAAAGTCTGTGAAGAAGGTCTTTCCAACCCTTGTGACTACCCTAACTAATATCCCGAACCCAACTTTAGTAAGTACCATCTAGTCATGCCTAGATGAAGAGAAGAGAAATCATACTAAAGGGTCTTCAGCATTTACTTCTCATGAGCAAGTGTTAGACCTCACAACTTCTACTAAGTGCTCCTTCCATCACAAAAAGGGGCATATTGTGAGCAACTTCTGGAAGAAATATCCTCACAAAATGAAGTGCAATAAATGCAAAAAGACCGAGCATATCACCAGTAAGTGTCCAGGTCTTCCAGAAGTACCTAAAGAATTGGAGGCCAACTTTGCCTCCCAATCCATAGATGACTGACTCTTTTGAGTCTTATAACACTCTCTACCTATAACCTTCTCTTGTATCCTAATTTATAAAGGCATCTCATTGCATATTAAGGGGAGACATCCTATCATGCTTTATCCAATGCCACCTGGCATTGAGGGGGGGTTGAAAGATAGGCATAGGAACTCTCCTTACACTGGAGAGGATAAGGGTACCTAGGTGTAAATGGACTAGAGGATAGGGGAAACCCTAACCCTAACTCCTCCAAAGGCTATATAAACAGCCTAAATTACACACTCAATGTAGAGGAGAGTGTACTAGTTGTGCAACTGACTAAACAAGATCCTATTCTTGTACTTGAGCTCTCTCTCTCCCTCTTGTGCACACTCTCTCATGCTTCCAACTCTGATTTGCAACAAAATAGTGGGTGAAAAATTAGACAAAAATAACTATGCTATCTAGAAGTTCAAGATGCAAAAATTTGTCATTGGCAAGGGCTACTAGGACTTGGTTATAGGTGTGGAGGCTAAGCCCAAACTCTCCGACAAGAATATAACCCCTGGTCAACTTAGGGCACATCAAGCATGGATTGAGAGAGCTCGTAGGATACTACATTGGCTATCCCTATGTATTTATGATGCTATGGTTATGCAAATAATGAATTGTAGCTCACCAAAGGATGCATGGATATTCTGATGAGATACTATGGCACTACCACTAGTGCCAAAAAATATATAACTGAAGAAAAAGTTTAACATGATGGGCAAGAAAGGATGGTCCATTTATGACTATGTGACTGAGATAAAGACTATTGCGGATCAACTAGCATCCATTGGGACTAAGGTGGATGATGAGGATTTGGCGGGTGTGACCTTGAATGATCTAGGGCATGAATACAAGTCCTTTGATATGTCAATTTCAGTCAAGGCTAAAATGCGTGACTTTAATGAACTTCTATCATTGCTTATCCATGAAGAAGTGAAATTGGGTTTGGCTATGAGCTCGGGTAGCTCTAAAAGCAAAGATGGATCTTTTTACTCTAATCAAAGATACTGTGTTTATCATGGTAGAGGTTCTAAACATGGTAGGGGAACTCAGCAGCATGCATCTCAACATGGAAAAGGTCGATAGGGATTTGCTAGTAGAGGGGGTGGATACTCTCGTGCGAGGGGGAGAACTCGGTCTAGGGGCAGTCTAGGGGCAAAGGATCTTGGCATACTCAATCTACTCATGAAAATGCTAATAAGATAAAAATTGCCATTATTGTTGCAAGCATGGCTACATTGCAAAAGAGTGTTGGAAGAAGCATGCTAATCAGAAGGGTAGACAACAAGGTCATTATGCATCTTCTAGTTATGTAGAGCTTGAGACTAGTGAGAGACTCTTTGCTATGACTCATGTATGTAACAAGAGCAAGAAACAAGGAAAGTCTAATGATGTCTAGTATATAGATTCTGGTGCCTCAAACCACATGATATCACATGGTGAGTGGTTTGTTGAGCTAAAATCAGATGATAATGGATATGTGAGTACTAGAGATGATTCTCACGATGACATAGCAAACACAAGGATTGTTCCTTTGATTATGCATGATAGCAGAAAAAATCACTTGCATGATGTATTGCGTATACCATCGATTACCAAGAATGTGTTATCTGTAAGTCAAATGGTTGAACAGAATGCAGGTATGTTTAATAGAGATGACTGCTTCATAAAGGAGTACGGCTGAGAGGATGTAGATTGGTTGCTAAAGGCCAAAGACATGGAAAGATGTTTACACTGGATGCAAACATACTTGAGTTGAATGCTACTATGTTTTCTCATGATGAGGCAAGTATCGAAGACATTGATATATGGCATAAATGGATTGAACATATAAACATCCAAAAGTTGAAAAATATGCAACATAAGGAGCTTGTTACATGGCTATCAAGGTTTAAGTATGTTTATTTGCCATGCCCAGCATTTTAGTTTGGAAAACAAGCCAAGGTTCAATTTGCAAGGAATACACAGAATAGCAACAGGCCTTTACAGCTTGTGCACTCAAATGTCTAGGGACCTGTGCATAATGCATCACTTGGTGGATCCCAATATTATGTGACATTTGTGGATGGCTATAGAAGGTACACATGGATATACATCTTAAAGCATAAAGATGAGGTATTGGATAGCTTTATGGTCTTTAAAACTCATGCTGAAAAAGAGCCTAACTATTATGTCTCATGCTTACAATTTGATGGTGGTGGAGAGTATGTCTCAAAGGAGTTTGACAAATACTTAACAAAGCATGGATTAGGAGGCAATTGACTTACACCTATACTCATTAGCAAAATGGAGTTACTGAAAGAAAGAATAGGGTGATTATGGAGGTAGCCATGCATGTTAAATGAGAAGGATATGCCTTTGTCTTATTGGGCTAAAGTTGCACTTATGGCTATCTATCTTATGAATAGAACACCTACTAGATGAATATATGAAAAGATACCTTATGAGTGGCTATATGGCTACAAGCCTAACATATGACATTTGAAAGTATTTGGTAGTATTTTCTATGTTCATATTCCCAATGACAAATGAAAGAAACTTGATCCTAAAGCAGTGGAGTGTAATGTGTCCACCTGTTCTCGTTCAAGACACGTCTTAGTAGTCCATCGGAAAGAGAATCTAGAGAGATCCTCTCGGCACTCCCATGGAATGTTATGGGGTTTGCGATCTAAGACTTCTCGCATCTGCCACGAAGCGGAAGTATTCTGGCCGTTCCCACTTAGGACCAACCTGAATCAAGGTTTCCCCTAATGGTCACTTTCCTAACGACAGCTAGCGTCGAACCCCAAGTGAACTACTTTATGTAGAAATGCTAGGGACGAAGCTGATTCATGCTGCACTTGGTTCAAGGAGGATGGGAAACGAGAGGGATGCAAGGCTCAACCTCTCTCCCCATAAGGCATAGTCCCATTCCGTTCCCCTAAAACAACATAAATCGGGATTCTAGTAACCTAAACCCTAAGTCAACGCCCTTGCTATTCATTTTCTTCGAGAAGAGCTCCTTGCTGTCCATTTCGATTGAGAAAAGTTCCCGGCCAACCGAGACCACCCATCCGTAGGACGGACCCATGGCCACATCCACCGCACTATACTCAGGGTTTTTTTAGTTGTCGAATTACCTACCACATTTAGTTAGACACGCATAAAGCAACTTCCTTAATTAGTCAATTAGACACTGGTTCCTTCACGTAATCTTAGCACTTGACATAGAAAAACAATGTCAAACAAGTTCCTTTTCAACAGGTTATCTTATTTATCTTTGGAATACATCCATAAAGTCCAGCCCGTAGGCTAATCCATAATTCGCCCAAAGGCTATCCATAATCCACCCGAAGGCTATCCAGCAATCCACAGGGATTACTAATCCAAGATTCTGCCCGTAGACTAGTATGCGGGCCTTGAGATCCAATCTCAAGTTGCGTTGGCCTCTTGTGTAGGGCCCGGAAGGCAAGGGATTTACGGCCAGAGCCCCCCCTAGCACCCAAGCGTCCTCCTGCTCCAAGTAGTGCCCAACAAAGAGACCTCACGCAGAGGTTCAGTCCACGTTCCTAGCGCGGCTAACAATCCCCGTTAGGGTCAAGCTGACCGTCGAGGTTAACTAATACCGCCTCTCCCTTCATGCCTTCAACCCGAAGCATTAATTAACTTTCCATCTTTTAGCTCTTTGAGCAAACAATGTAAATAGTGCTCCTAAACTGTTACAAGCATAATCAATCCAGTGGTTGTTTATTTGGCCAACTGCTAAGGAGTGAATTCTTCTCTTCGAATGCATCCAGCATTCGATCCAGGATCAACTGCAACTTGGCAAGATCCCCAAGGGTCTATTTGTTCACCCTTTTTTCCTTGGGTTAGGGTCATACCCCGTCAACCCAACTTAACCAACACCTTAGGTTTCATAAATTAATAGTAAGTCTTGGCGACCATGTCACTCTAACTCAATTGTTCCTTTGCTTTCAAGAAAATACTTAACTTCCCTTAACTTGGCAATTTTCCCCAAGAAAGGTGATGTAATAGGATGACTACTCATCCTCTTGCAAGATAAACTTGCTCAAGAACCTGCCAACCTCATTCCAAGGAATGGCAAAACTCTCTTGTGATCAAACCACAAGGCCATGTGACGTTGCAACTTGTTGCACAAGTGTCGCATCTATTCCATGGGATCATTTCACCCAATTGAATGGTGTTTTCTAGTCAAGGAATTATGTTTAGACAAGAAGCAGGGTTTAGGGTGTCTTCCTACCCAACCCAATCCTAATTGCACTAGGCCGACAATGGTCCTAGGGATTCCAACTCAATTCAAGTTTTGGCATTAGGTCGAATGATCCTTAGGGTTGAGACCCTAGATCGTTATTTGCATGAGCATCCAGTTGACCCAACATTCCGTGAATGTGGGTAGGATCTTTGGGTTTGAGGGTTTCGACTTGGCAACGTGCGAAACTAGGCCAAATCCTTAACGTGCTAAACCCTAGTTAGCACTTGGGGTATTTATCGTATCAACTAAACCATGCCTATACGAATCCCTTGCAGAATAGGTGATTTAGATAATTCGATCTACTTGTCTTGCGACAAGGACGAACCTTTCCTAGAGATGATAAACTTGATCTAAAAGAGAAAAATAGTTGCAAAATGTCACAATACATGAAAACATGGGATTCATTGCTTCTACGTATCTCAAGGTTTGCAATAACCCTATCTTTCCATGGTAAAGTAAAAATGCATGATAATCTGAAGAATATCTTTCCTAGGACCTACTAGGATTTACATCAAAGAATCATGCCTACAACCCTTTTTCTAAGCTTTAGAATTTCATGCTTTAATAAACCATGAAACCTGAATCTTATGCATGACGAATGTGCAACATGCAACCCTTTCCTAACTACAATGTAGTTAAATGAAGTTCATGCCAATTAAAGCAAGAGTTAACCTATTCCATTCTACAAGCACATGCCATATGCAAGTTCATAGAATCATTTCTGTGCTCTGCTATTTCCTACGGGTGTTAATGACTTTTCCTTATGAATCATTACAATGAAGATATTGCCTAAAATGCGACATACGCTTATTCTTTCCATGTCCAATCAAAAGTGCACTTAATATTTTCAACCTTATAATGATATGCAATAGGTGTTTTAGGCTCGTCATTTTGAAGTGCACGATAAGGCAACATGCTACTAAGGTCGTAAGATGGATAGACAATTTGTGTTCATTACATTGAAAATACCAATAACCCAATTTCATGTCATGAATTAATTCTAGTAATCGTTCAAATAGGCAATTTTTTCCCAATTACCTTTTAACTAGACTAGGTGAATTTGAACATGCATAGGTGCTTCTTATTCCATGAAAGTTATCGTGCTTAATGCATTACTTTTTGCGTGGAATCAAAATCGTAAAACATGGGCTTGTGGGCTTGAGGAGATGTCCATGTGTAAGCTTAGGGAGGAACCTTCCGCAGGTGCACCTTGCCACTTCTTGGGAGCCATCGTTGATGACTTGAACTCCGCGGATTACTCTCGCTTCCACGCGTTCTCCGAATAGCCTCAAGAATTTCCTTCTCCCTCGTACGCAGGAGATTCCTTCACCAAATTTCGGATCTTTAAAAAGCTGAGGGCTTGTGGACTTTGGGCTTATGGGGAGGCTCGTGGGAAGGGAGCTTTCACAAGAAGGCTTGTGGGATTTGGGCTTTTACGAGCAGGCGTGTGGGATTTGGGGCTCTTACGAATAGGCTTGGGAAGGAGCTTTATGAGCTCGGTTTTAAACCCGAGGAGGGTGCGTAGGAACAAGGCCCAAAGCCTTATCCTTTAGAAGCCTCTTAGAGAAGCTTCTGATTGCCCAGGACCACGTGGAAGGCCCCAATGATTGGGAAGAGTTAAAAGGATTGATGACAGTGTGGCAGGGGGAAATGGCAGCAACGCGGCTACATCTGCAACAACTGGCGGCGAACTTGCCGCTCCTCCACGACAGGCGGTGGACCCTCCACGACAGCACGGCAGCAGCTATTCCTTGCACGGCCCTCTCAGGCTTCCTTCCTTCACGCAGCCTTTTTTTCCCCTTCCTTCCAAGGCTAAGGGGGGGTTTTTATAGCCCAAGGGGGGGGAGAGGGGATTCACCACATGGCTGGTGCATGGCTCTCCCCCCATACACCCAACTCACCACATCCCTCCTTCTCCCATTCCCTTCCCTCCAGTCATGCATCGGTTAGGAGAATTAGTAAAAGAATTTGCTTTATTACCATAATTATCCATTTTTTCCCCTACCAAAAGGGTATTTTCTCGCAATTATGCAGTCTTGAATTCCCGGGCTTGATTTCACAATGCAGAGGCCTCGTTTTTGCGCGTGCGGGTTACGGATTAAACTACCGGTAATTACAATGCAGGAGATAACCTTGCACAGGTTTTACGCGGCATGCGGAGAGTCAAGTTTAGTAATATTTTCGAGCGGGAATATTACATGAAGTGTGTTTTCATTGGATACTCACATGAAAGAAAGGCATATAAGTCCATTGTTTCTACTACAAAGAGGTTTGGTTGTGGATGATAAATATGAGGCTTTCTTAATAAGTAGATCCATGGGATTTGGTTGAATTTTCTGAGAGAAAAGTGCCTATTGGATGCAAGTGGGTCTCTAGAAAGGTACAAGCGAGATTGGTAGTGAAAGCATATGCCAATAGTATGGGCTCGATTGTAAGAAAACCTTTAGTCTTGTTCCTAAGATGGAAACTATATGGACTGTTATAGCATTGGCTTCATCCAAAGGGTGGAATCTTTATCAAATGGATGTTAAATAAGTTTTCTTAAATGGTGATTTGAAAGAAGAGGTTTATATGGATTAGCCAAAGGGCTATGTGCATCTCGACTATTTGTCGTATGTATACATATTGAAGAGAGCATCGTATGTCTTAAAGCAAGCTCTGTGAGCTTGGAATGCTAGGATTACTTCCTAGTTTGTTGCAAACACTTGGATTTCAACTAGGCAAAGATTATCATAGCCTATTTACGAGGAAAACAAAGATAGGATATATGATTTTGATGGTCTATGTAGATGATCTAGTGATCACATGTGATGACATACATGGCAATAATGACATAAAAGTTGTGTTGCATAAAGAATCTTAGATTGCAAACTTGGGAGTGATGAAATTTTTTTAAGGCATTGAATTTATGCATACACCTCATGGGATATGGATGATACAAAAACGTATGCACATAATATGTTGGAGAAGTATGGCATGTTGGAATGCAAACCCATGGATACACCATTGGAGCAAAATGTAAAGTTGGATGTGATAGAGAACATGACTATGTATAGACAATTGGTTGGTAGTCTAATCTATCTCACTATCACTAGACTGAACTTGAGTTATGCAGTTGGTTTGATAAGCCAATTTATACAATATCCAAGGAAGCCCAATCTAGATTCTGTGAGGAGGATTTTGAGATATGTGAAGGGTGCATTGCCTTATGGGTTGTTCTATGAGTATGGTAAGCATGGTGAGCTTACATGTTATTGTGATGCAAATTGGGCTGGCTGTATATATGATAGGAGATCGACGAGTGGATATGCATTTGGTCTTGGAAGCAACATGGTCAATTGGAATAGTAAAAAACAACCTATTGTGGCTCTCTCAAGTACATAAATGAAATACATGGGTGCAACATTGGTTGCATGTGAGGTTGCTTAGCCAGTTAAGTTGATGGATGACTTGGGGATTTGTGTGGATAAACCAATCAAGTTGTATTGTGATAACATGAGCAATGTGCTTCTAGCAAGCAATCCAATCCATCATGCCAAGTCAAAGCACATAGAGGTATATTACCATTTCATCAAAGAAATGGTGCTTGGAGGCAAGATAGACCTCATACATGTAAAGGCTGAAGAGACCAAGTGGGAGATATCTTACCAAATCCCTTGGTAGAGATAAGTTCACTCATTTTAGATTATTGCTTGGGATACAGGAAGTGACTTGATCTTGAGAGGGAGTGTCAAGATATGCAAGCTCATTCTACTTGCCGACTCTATCTAGCAATAGATTAGCTTGGATGACATGTGTGTAATAAAGTTGGTCACAATCTCTTTACACTACTTGACTTAGGTTATAGTACATTATACTTTGTGTTACTCAGTTAGAGTACGTGTGATGAATAATGAAGAAGAAGAACATTGAGAGCTATCTGCTCTATGTTGCCCCTATCTCTCTCTCATCTTTCTAGCAAAAGTTGTATTCAAAATTTGACCTAAGATCAAGCTATTATCACATTCAGATTAAGAACTAGGATATTCCAAAAACTTATTTTAACACGAGGTATGACCATTTTGAATTCATTGTAATGTCCCTTGGATTGACTAATACACTCGCTACTTCATCAAATTAGTCCATGACAGAATTTATCATTGTATTCTTTGATAGCATCCTTGCCTATTTCAAAGAAGAGGAGAACCATCCAAGCCATCTCAGAATTGTCCTTGAAACTTTGAGGGCAAATAAGCTCTATGCAAAACAGGAAAAAAGGTGTCTTCTTCAAAAAGAAGATCAAGTACTTAGGATCCATTGTTTCAACCAAGGAAATCTTGGTTGATCCTGCAAAAGTGAGTGATGTCTAGGAGTAGCCACCTTGCTAGATTGTCTAGAAAATCTAAGGATTCCTAGGGCTCATAGGGTAATATTGCATTTTCATCAAGGATTATACTCTTATTGTCACTCATGTAACTGAGCTTCTCAAGAAGCAAACCAAGATAATATGGACTCCTACAGTGTAGAAGAGTTTTGATAAACTACAGGAATGCTTCATTTCTACACCAATATTAAAGCTCCCCAACTTCAGTGAAGAATTCAATGTTGTCATTGACGCTAGCATATTGCAATGGGTTATGTGCTTTTCCAAGAAGGCTAACCCATAGCCTATTATTCTCAAAAACTCAAACCTTACACAAGAATAATTATGCTACGCATGAGCTAGAGCTTTTGACAATCATTCATGATCTTAAACTATGGGTCCATTATCTATTTGGTTGTAGATCCACCCTCATGACCAATCACAAAATCCTAAAATGGATCTTCACTCACAATCAGATATCAATATGAGAGAAAGAAGGTGGATATAAGTATTACAAGAATTTGACTTTGATATCCAATACTTTCCTTGCAAAGAGAATGTGGTAGTTGATACTCTTAGCTACAAGGCCTTCCTAAACACCCTAATAATGGAGGATCCTACAAGGCAAGAGAGTCTTAAAGCCTTATGTCAATGCCTAATAACCCCATTTTAGAGGTAGTGGCTACCAAAGGCCCTAAAGATCCAAATTACCTACATGTAAAGAGGATTATCTATTTGGAAAAGAGACCCCAAAGGAGAAGGCCAAATTCAAAGACTATGTCCTATAGAATGAGCTACTTTATTATTAGTAGAGGCTCGATGTACACAAAAGCTAGGAGTTGAAGAAAGAGACTTTGTGAAAAGTTCATGACAATTGAACATCCATAGGATATGCCAAAACTTTAAATGTAGTCAAAAAAAAATATTGGCTTGAAATGAAAGTAAATATTCTTAGATATGTACTCGAATGGGGGGAGGGGGAGGTTGGTCACTCACGAATATATGTATGTATCACACGAGCTCAAAATAAAGGATTTCAAAAACATAAACTTTATATATTTTTTACACATAAAAGGGTGCCATAAGGGGTTACTTATAGATTGAATAAAAAAGAGTTGTGTTTTATTCAAGAAAAAATCATAGATAAGGATATTTATAAATAGGCCTTAAATGCACATGATATAGAGGATATATATATAGTGAACCCGCCGAGGATATGTAACACAATGTCTAAGTTGTCAAAGGATTAAGACCGAAAGAATCAAAATTCTTAGTCAATTACATCTCCTTAATATTCCACAAATGAATTAGGAATATATCAGCATAGATTTCATAATTTTCCTACCCATTGTCCGAGGAGGATATGATATTGTTCTAGTGATAATAAACATGCTTACCAAGGTAGCACATGCTATTCCAATAAAATCAATCAAGAAAGCTTCTCACATCACCAGAATCTTCATCAAGGGGATATTTCATCTACATGGACTACCAAAAAGAATCAAATGTGATCATGGCACTCTCTTTATCTTCAAATTCTAGACTAGTCTCTTTCAAGCTATCAGGATGACTCAACTATTCTTCAATACAATATACCTCCCACAAACCAATGGACAAACCAAAAGAGTAAATCAAGACTTGGAGAATATTTTGAGGGCTTATTGCAATCAAGAGACAAATAAGTGGATTGAATGCCTTTCATTGGTAGACTATGCCTATAATTCTTTATTTCAACAAAGCATTGGGATGATCCCATTCCAAGCATTATTTAGGCAAGAGTGCTTGTCTCCTCTAAACTTCTCCTATCCAACTATAAAGGTAGATGACATGCAATAGCAAGTCAAGGAATTTTGGTAAGATACAAAAGCAATATAAGATTAGTAGAAGGCTACATTGATCCAAGAGGTTTCATTGAACCTTTGAGGAAGGCGAAACAATCTTCCTGAGGGTTCGATTTAAAAAAAGCTCTCTATCTCTTGGGAAGTTCAAAGAGCTTAGTCCCACATATTCTAGGCATTATTAAATTATAAAAGGCATTGGGGCACATGCATACAAACATGTCTTACTTCCTCATCTAAAGATTCACAATGTACTTCATATAAGCCTACTAAAATCATATGTCCCCAATCCAAAACACATCCTTGATGATAAACAAATTGTAATACCAACCCAAGGAATCCTTGAAATCCAATTGATCCCATATAGACCGATGCCAAGAGGCATATTTCACGATGGATTCCATGCCACGTTGGATTCCGTGAGGTTTTACGGTGGATTCCGTAAACTTTGTTGACCGGGGCTCATACACAAAGTGGATTCTTTGTGCGAGAAGTCGATGGGGACGCCTATCCTTTTCGGGCATTTCGTTAATTTAGTGTGTACATGGGTGATTCCATAGCGGGTGATTCCGCAAAATACATATTAAATTAATAAACGTTTATGAGTTTAGAGTGTGCACTCGTGATAAATTAAGGTTAGGATTGATTTCTAACCAGTTGATTTATTTATGTAGCTGAAGACTGCTAGATATTCACTTTTGTTGGTTTAATTGTATTATTTTACTAACGATTGTGAGTGCTTCAGTTCATGTGTAGAGATAGCAGTAGTGGCGGAGGAAAGCATTGGAGGATAGCGTGTATTCGAGTTATCACTTATCTTTTGATGGGCGCATACCTTAGGCATGGCGCCTATATTTTGTCACGCCTATTTATTAAGGCATTGGATATTTATTTATTATTTTGTATGTCCATGGGCGCACGATTATGATATTCGTATTTGGACATTGTATTGGGTATGCGTGACTCTTTGGACACCCGCCCATTAGCTTTATTTCTATTTGGCACTAAAGCAAACTCAAAAGCCAAAAGCGTGCTATTTTGTAATTTGGGCTATTATTTGAGCTTGAAGATGATTAATACATAAAATACATGCTTTGTGGAGCGCTCACACAAGGCATGGGGGGAGATTGCATCCAATTGGTCTCTTGTTCATGTCGTGCATGCTTTCTACCTTGAGTTTTGTGCAAAAAGTAGAGTTCTTTTGTTCTTGGGGACCTTCCGACGCTCACTACGCGAGCATACAGCATCCGATCTGTGCACCATAGACCTCAAAGATTGATTTTCTCCTCAAACTTCAAAGAGTCAACATGTATGTATACTAATATTTTTTAACAAATGAATTGATAACTAATATTTGTATACCATCGTGAAACATCACTTGTGGGGTGCTCATTAGAATTGCAATAATATCTTCAAGTGTGATATCAATTCATTCTTGAGTATCTTACCTTAGGATCAAGTGAAACAGCTCAAGTCTTTGAGAGCAAAAGGCAGTAGTATCAAAGAAAAACAACAATGGTACCCATTGACAAGGGGCTATCTTGCAAGACTTATATTTCAATTAATATTTATCGTGATTGTTATTAAAAGGGGTTAAAATAGATAATTTTTCTCTTCAAGGATAAAATTTAAACTTTTTGTACAATTCAAAACTCAACAAGGTTAAAGATATGCTATCAAACACGGTTTCAATGGAGAATAAAGAGCATGCATTGAAAAAAGAATGTGCTAAGATACATAAAAGATCGGCAAACAAGATGGGAATGGTATAGACCTTCCACTAGATTGGTTTGCTCTTCATTAAGGTAAAATATCTTAATGTAAATCTTATGTTCATTTCATAAGTACTCAATCTGCTTGATCTTGAGCTTGGTAATCACTGGTTAGATAGAATGTTTGTATTGAAGTTTGACAGCCTTTAACCTAGTGAGTAATATTGCCAAGTTGAATTTCACAACAAATGCTAAGATAAGAGAAGAGAAAAGGTTGGTGTTTCTAACTCTTATGGAAGTAAACAAGAGATTAAAATATATGTATGGTATGTGTAGATTGTGAGTGCCAATCCAAAAGCTTTCAATGTGGCATTGAATGTTAGTGTGATGTGTATTTTGTAATGCTAATCAATTTTAATTTTGTTATTAAGGTGGTTGACAAGAGAGTGCTTTTTGGAAATGTGGCATTGAATGTTAGTGTGATGTGTATTTTGTGATGCTAATCAATTTTAATTTTGTTATTAATGTGGTTGACAAGAGAGTGCTTTTTGGAAATGGTTGAGATTGAGGCTATTCAATCATTAGAGAACTTGAAAAAAATATGTATTTTAGGCACTTCATTGGATCTTCCACAAGATTACTTATTGCAAGATTATATGGAGGGTGTGAAATTGAAGCCTAGAAAGCATATGTTTGCTCAAGTAAGAACAAGAGACAAGTTATGGATACATGAGGATCAAAAAAGGTGGAAGGTCCTCAACAAAGGTGGAAGGAGGATCAAAAAAGAAAGAGGAATGAAGTAAGTACAAGTACATATCAACTTGTGTATAAGTAGTTTTCATATCATAATGAGCTTGATCTTTGTTTATTTTGATAACTTGTGCGATTATGTGACTCAAGGGAGAAAAAGATAACTAGGCTTCTAGATCATTGCAAAAGATGGATTGATAGAGACAATGAGAAAGTACATAATCTCTGCAAGATCAAGCATTGCCCTTGGTGGATGGACCTTGCAAGTCAATATGTCAGCAAGAGAGAAGGAATTACACAAAGTTCATTCTAAAAAATGTGTTAGTACTACTCTTGGCAAATTGAGATAATATGCGATCTCAAAAAGCGAAAGAAAAATTGGTGGTAAGATAATATTTTGGGTACAATGTTGGTAATGCCTTTTTTTTTCTCGTTGCTATTTAAAGCATAGCCAATGCAATGCTATTTAAAGACATTTGACATTTATGTTTTATGTAGAGTTGATCTTCTCTATTAGTATTTGATTATCGCATTGGATGTCATCCACCTACTTTTCTTGTAGGGAGAAATGTTGAATTTGATCTCATTACCTATTAGCATGGCCATCTTCTTCAACTCTTTGGCATGGAGGTGGTCTTCAAAGATCACACATGTTCTTACCCTGTACATTGATTGTATCCCTTGTGTACACCAGCACAATTGCTTTTGGAGATGGGGTTCAATTTGGCAAGTTGGAGATTGATCCATGGAGTGATTTTTGGTCTCATTATAGAGAGAAATAGATTGGCATGGCCATCTTCTTCAACTCTTTGGCATGGAGGTCTTCAAAGATCGCATATATTCTTACTCTATATATTGCATCTCTTGTGTACACCAGCACCAGCACGGTTGCTTTTGGCAAGCCGAAGATTAATCCACGGGCAGATTTTTGATCAAATTATAGAGAGAAATAGATTGGCATGGCCATCTTCTTCAACTCTTTGGCATGGAGGTCTTCAAAGATCACATTTGATCTTACTCTATCTCTCTTGTGTTCACCAACATGGTTGCTTTTGGAGATGGGGTGTGGCACTACACCTCTAATGTGTGATACTTGGATCTTGATGAATTAGATGAAGTTTTGGACAATTCTTATGATGATTAGTGAGTGTTCACACTTATGACACCTTTAGAGCCATATTTATTATTGTGACTTTTATTAGGTGTTTGCCTTTTGACATCCGCGTTCCTTACCCTACAGAAGATCTAAAAATTTAAGTTGCCAAAGAAAAAGTTTGCATATAAAGGATGCTTCAAAGGGTGTTTTGTAGATCCAATCCTCCATTATCCTTCGGTCACCAACAGCCCACCAACTAGTACAATCGTACCCTGTCAAAGTTGGACTTGGTTGAATGGTAGCTATGTATAATGTCATATCCCATGCTTGAATAAATTTATGTGGAATCCTATTTGGATATCATGTCCAGCACTGCACATTTAAGCAGAAGAAATTGCACTACACATTTAAAATTAAAAGCTTACATTTCAAAATCTCTTTTAAGCTGCATAACAATTTGCTGCTCCAAATTTCGGCACCATGTTAGGATAAATGTTTGTCTTTCAGAGGATTCTTCTTGAATAAGCCCCTTTCTCATTTGACAGGAACACAATGAAAAGAATTAGGCTCAATAAGAGAGGGCACGCAGACTCGGAGCAAGAAGCTTGGTGACTAAGGCTTATGAAATGGCAGGATTACCAAAAGAATTGAATAGAATGAAGCCTGCTTGCTTTGACAGGTTCTAGAGTCAGTTGCCCAAGAAGCTTGGTGATTAAGGCATATGAAATGGTAGCTTTACCAAAAGAATTGAGTAGAATGAATGAAGCTTGCTTGCTTGACAGGTTCTGGAATCAGTTGCAAGAGCACAAAAAGAAGCAGCTGAAATGAGACATAGTGAGTGATCAAGTTCTGATCAAGGCTCATCAGACAGAAAAGCTCGGTCTATGTATATTTGTTTAGCCATACCATTGGGAATAGATCTGTATATAAACCCATTAGTCAGGCATAAGAAGCTTGTTTTCATCCAAATATGCTTCTACTCCAGCTCTTAGGTGCTACTGTTTCAGTCAAGCCCTTAGGTGTGAGCCATACTCATTAAACTTTCTCAAGGGCATTTTTGAAAGCTCTTCCTCCAGTTGCAGGTCTAGGTCCTGTGAGAGATCCATCTCTGTTCTCAAGTGGCCGCCATGTTTTCGTGTGAATTTGCTGCTGGTCTTGGTCTTGCCAATGGAAGCCTGAGATTGGGCTTCACATGTAGATGGTGATAATGGTGCTGCAGGTGAGAAACCTTTGCAGGTGTTCTCGTCCAAGGTTGTGAAGCATTTGCTGAACTCAGGAGCCCTCCTAGTGTTGCTGTAAGGAGAGGAGCCCTTCTGACTGTCATAATGATGATGATCATGCACAACCATGTTCTCATCATTAGGGGCTACAGGCACCGCATGATTCTTCTGCCTGCCTTCTGTTCCCATCTTCTGCATCTCCCCAACATGCTCCTTAAACTCTTTTCTAACCACCTCAAGCACAATATCCCCATATCTGTCACACCATGTCCTGAGAAAGAAAACACATAAATATTCATTAAAATGTGGTATGTTGGTATGTTGGCTTGGATAGTTTTGGACATCAGGTAAGAGGGAGCTTACTGTGGGAAAAATTTCTTGAGCTCAGACTTGTCCACAGGCAGCCTTGTGGCAATAGCATCAATCTGCTCATTCCTAATAGAACAGCAAAGAAGCCGAATGATCAGGTGAATCTCAACTACCATGTTCACTTAATTTCCAGGGAAGTTTACAAAGAAAGCACACATACGTGAAGATTTGGCCAGACTGAGTTTTGTTCATTTCAGCTCGAATGCGAGACAGTTCATTCTTGATGTTCTCTCCCAGAACCTATGGAGTACAATTACTGTCAGTAGTGCTAAACTACCATCAGCAAAAATATGGCTGGCATACCTTGTCGATGAGGAACCCAACATTAGAAATAGTACAACCAGCTCACCTTGTCAATGAAGAAGTCTGTGGGCGCACCCTGTGAGTGTACTTTCTTCTTGAGCCTCTTGGTATTGGGACCTTGTCCTTTGGCTGCATCAACTGGCAATGTCAGGAGTGATGATGTGTTGTCCATGTTTAGATTGGCTGGCCATTGAGTGGAATCTTCCTGATCATTAGGAGGCTGCCCTTGATCAGGTCCATTCTGCGGCTTTTTTGGAAATTTCAAAAATTCTAGTCCCCATTTGCCCTTGTTGGCTGTTAGTTTCTCAATCTGACAGTCAGAATCACTCTCATTGGAGGATAGGAAATTTTCATCATCAACAGATGGTGAAATTGCCTTTCTCTGGATGAATCCTGTGAAGATACTCCTTAAACGGCTTGGAGTTTTAGCAGGAGACCTGCCAGAAGAGTTCCTTTCGAGCAAAGGAGCAGGTCTGTTGCTTCTGTCATTAAGGGAAAAAGGTTCCAAGGAAGCTTTGTGGGGTGAGTCACATGATGGCTCTGCTATAACCTTGGCAGGTGAAGCCAATGGACTATTCAACAGGTTGTAGGTGGAACTGTCTGCTGAAACAGGGCAGGGGGATGCAGAACCTGCATCCTGTTTCTGTTCAGTGATAGAGATTGAAGAGAAGTCCAAAGACTTTTGGCAGCTGGGGTTTGTCAGTTGAGGTGATGGCGGTTCTCGCATGGGGCAATGTTCTGGTCTAAGGAAGTCAAGAGCATGTGGAACCCTCCTGCATGCTGTTGTGTCTTTCTCCTCAATGGACTTGCTGCTGCTATTTGGTGTTTTGCTCAATTTGGACATCACCTGCTTCAATGGTGATGATGAAGATTTTGAGCTCTCTTCTACTTCTCTCTTGCCAGACTTAGCAGCAGGTGACATCAGTAAACCATCTGAATCAGCCATGGACCTTGCCTTGGCCCTTCTTCGTGGTGTTGTAGACGGTGCCCGAGAAAGACCAACTTTGGTCTTAACTTTTGTATCTCTTGCTTTGCCACTGGTGCTGTTGCTGCTGTTTAGGATGAAGTCTTGGGCATCAATTATGGCCCCTTGCTCAGCCAAGCGCAGAAGTAAAGGCTTCATTGTAGCATGGTAATCTCCCTCTGAAATGCAAGCTGCAAAAAGGAGGTCCTGTAGCACGTACCCAGCATATGCCCATCAGGCTAATTCTAAACACCTGCAAACTGCTGTCAAGCTCTGAGCAAATCCATGTCTTAATACTAAGTCCTATGCTGTGCAAAATCCTAAACAACTCCTGATCAATCACATAGTTGTGGTGCACATATGATTTATCTCTGAAAGGTTCCTTCAGAGAGTGAAGAACCTGCAAACCACAATCAAGCTCTATGGATAATCTAGTATCTTAGTCATGTGAGTGCTATACACTACTGCACTCTGCTGTATCGTAGGAAATGTTTATCTGTAGATTAAAATGAAGGACCTGTTACAACATTGTTCATGAAAGACAACGGTTTTTTGGAGACAGAAATGTACCATCATGCACACTAACAACATAGGAAGCCCAAAATACAAAGCTCAGTAAAAAGACTAGCAAATTTAATAATTAGCAGGACATGGGAGTTAAACGGGCCGAATCATTTCAGGTGAGTAAATAGTTTATTTATGTTGATGTTAATGCAACAAACCTGCATTGATTTCTGCTACATGGTTACAGAATAAGGCTTCATGACAATGGTCAAACTGAAGACCCAGTCACCAACCAAGAATGATCAATCACAATTGCCAAACTCTAAATACCTCCAACCCTAAACATTGAGTTAAAACGATGGCACAGCTTACTTTAAGGTGAATAGACAGTTGTTAAATTTAGGTCAGTGATAAGGCCTGGAACCTACCCTGCACCGATAGCACTAGATAGTCATAAAATAAGGCTTGATGCCAAATCAAATGACAATGAAGCCACCGACAAAGAATGATCAATCACTCTTTTAGAGCCCTACATTGAGTTGTAACAATAACACAGCTCACCTGCAAGAAGAGAAGCTTGTCTCGGGTGAACTCTGCCCATTCTCCATCCGGGTGAGGTGATTTCAAAAAGATGAGGATTTGAATCCTGCAGGAATTCACTTCGTCTTCCGAAGCCAGGCCTTCTTTCAAGAGGCAGACAAGATTGAGGAGGCGGTGGAACATGTCCTGCTGCCATTTAAGCCCCTCGGCGTGCTGCAAGGCACGCTTGGCCTCCTCGCTTAGCAGCATCTCTTGCCGGGGCTCACCAATGTAGGACGCACAGCGCTGCAGGAGGGGGGTGATGTTGTTGCGGTAGAGGGCAGAGGCGCTGTCCTGCATGTGAGCAAGCAAGGAAGGGTTACGATGGGGATAGACACAGATTTTGCAGGATCCGACTGGAGCATAACTTATGGCAGAGAGAGAGAGAGAGAGAGAGAGAGAGAGAGAGAGAGAGAGAGTGTGTGTGTGTGTGTGTGTGTGTGTGTTTCAAGGATTGATATCGATGTCGCTACCAAAGAGCATCCATTTTAGGATCCGCACACACACATACACATTGCTTCAAAGATTGATATCTATGTCGCTAGCAAGGAGCATCCGATTTAAGATTCACAGAGAGAGAGAGAGAGAGAGATTACTTGCAGGGTAGCCACTGAGAAGCCCGTGTCCATCTTGCCTTGCCTGGCCTCTTTCCTCTTCCACTCTTCTCTCTCTCTCTCTCTCTCTCCGTGTTGATCCTCCTCACTCAATTACCAACCTGGAGAAGATGATGAGAAGAGAGAGGGGCAGCAGAGAGAGAAGGCGATGCGTTTCATGAT
This sequence comes from Lygodium microphyllum, assembly GCF_053477565.2. Lineage (NCBI taxonomy): Eukaryota > Viridiplantae > Streptophyta > Polypodiopsida > Schizaeales > Lygodiaceae > Lygodium > Lygodium microphyllum. The sequence continues at coordinate 95,840,611 of NC_141145.1, read as the reverse complement.
GCAAGGACAGAGAAGAGAAGCTCCAAATTTTTTGAAGGGAAGGGCTCCTTAACGGTCATTTTGATTTTGATTGCCCACTACTAAAAATAAAACAGGTTATGTTTAAGACACCTCAATGTTTGAATAACCTTTGCTAGCCGCCTAAGAGGGCCTTCACACGGACCGTTTTCCAACTAGGGGAATCTTTCACGTGGGGGCGTTTTATCTACCTTCCATGAATGCCGGCACCTCTCGTTTCTTTAAGAAACTTTTACAAAACAATCACTCGAAGCTTGCATACCAAGGAGTTGATGTAGTGCTCAATACTTGTCAATGTGCTCTTGCTTCCTCTTCCTTGATAGACTATAGATGCACTCCCATGTATGCATAAATGTTTCACACTTCAGTCGACCTAGCACAATCAAATATGCTACCTATTCATCGAGTCCATCCAACATGCAGTCAATATCACATGGAACTTGCCTCTAGGATCTCTTTACATATAGCCTTGGTGCTTCATCTAGTAGTAGCAACGTACTACATAGGATTACAAAGTTGATGACATGTCACCCAAGCCATAGATCCGACTACAACTCTATCACACATAGCATAGTCTCCATCCAGATAGAGAGATCAGTTAGTTGAGCCCTTCCCCTTAAATTAAGCACTAGAATTTCCCACTATTGCCATGACCCCTCCCCTTTTGTATTGGAGGAGGAGCTCTCCCTCCCCTCAACCATGCTCAATCCTTCCAAAAAGCTCTCCTCCTTTGCACACAAATAGCCTCTCTTCGCACAAAGCACATTGCATAATCATCATGTAGGCTTTCTTTATCCAATGCCCTTCACCTCTTTCTTCCTTTCCTTATCACACAAAATACTACCTTCTTCTTTCTCCACATACCATTATACGCTTTGAGCAAAGCTAACGGTAGCCTTAGTATTAATAACTTAAGCTTTCTCATTTTATTCACCTAACCCTAGCATTAATCAACTAGCCTCTCTTTATGCAACTCTTCCCTCAATTGTAACTAGGTTAGCAAAACAAACAACCTTTCAATGTCTTTCCCTTTAATACTTGATAGAACAACAATCCATCCATCTTGATGCAATTTCCCAAGAAGTTTTTTGTATGGAGCAGTCTTACTCAAAAAGACAACAACCTTCTCACTCTTGCTAGTGACCCATAAAGTAATCATGAGTCGATGACCTATTAATTTCACACGGAGGACATTAATTGGCATGACATTCACCCCCTCCAAATCTAGACATCTTTTGGATGTGCCACTTGAGCATCCACCTGGGTCAAACACCCATATAATCAACACCTCGCTAATCAAGCACAAAAGCATCTGCCACCTAGATCATAGAGATCAGAATGACAATCATCCACACAACTCTAGCACCATACCAAGCACTCCCTCTTGGGTCATAAGACCTTGGGTACACATCATACACTAGAGACTGTGGAACCTCTGTATACATGCTCAAAATACATCCATCAACAAATAAAGTAACATCCTTGCTCTTTTTGAATCCATCGCATGGAAAGCTACTCTTGCTAACATTTGAGCTCCACATCTAACATAATCTGAGCATCACATGCATCCAACACACTCTGAGGATCACATAAGAAATCATTGAAGCAGCATGCCAAATCTTGAAGCATTGTGGCATGTCATGTCAGGGCATCAGACAAAGCATACGAAATAGGCTCAACTTGTGTACTATTACATCCATCATCCTCTATTTGCATAGCATCTAGCTCATGAACTATCTCATTGACTACAATTGTGTCTCGTGCGCAAATTGGGTGATGTATGCGCGCATATAGTGAATGCTAGAAGGTCCCCAAGAACAAAGAACTCTACAATTCTTCATAAAAGCTAAAAGAAAATTTGCACGACATGGGACAAAAAGACAAATTGGGTGCAATCTCCCCTCATGCCTTGTGTGAGCGTTTCACAAGGCATGTATTTATAGATTTATTTATCTCCAAGCTCAAAAATAGTCCACTTTACAATTAGCATGCTTTTTTGTTTGCTTTTGCCCAAATATAAAGTAAGGTGTTTGCGCAAAATACCAAATAATGAAATATTTAACCCAGCACATATGCGCATACAAAATAATGAATGTTTGTCAAGCGCTTTAATAAATAAGTGTGCCTAAATAAATATTGACACCACGTCTTTAGTGATAAAGCGTACGCCCATCAAAAATAGTAAATCTTCTAAGCATTTTGAATTCACGCCATCGCCCAGTGCTACCCAACACCACCGCCGCTTGCTATACACATCAACTGAAGCATTCACAATTGTTAGACAATAATAAGATCAAACCCACAAAAGTGAATACCTAACAGTTTTCAGCTACAAAAAATAGGTTTGAACTCTGTCCTAACCTTAATTTAATTCGAGTGTGTGCACTCTAAACTCATAAATGACCATTAATTTAATATGTATTTTGTAGAATCGTCCACTTGGAATCACCCATGTGCACATTATATTAATCTAACACCCGAAAAGGATAGGCATCCCTGTCAACTTCTCACACAAGGAATCCACCTTGTGTATGAGCCCCAGCAAATAAATATAGTTTTATGGAATCCACCGAAAAAACTTCACGCTATCCACCATGGAATATGCCTCCTAACATCATACCCTTGGGGTGGGATAGCAATTGTCCGCAATTTCTATTAGCTCAATGTGAAGCAAGTAGTGAGGGGTAAGCACTTAGGTCACGGGCGTGCATCCATTGGGCTTCTTCAAGATAATGATGTTTAAACTTAACCAAATATCTAGAATATCTACGGCCAGTTCTAGTGGTCATAAAGTCAGTGTCTAGAATAGTTTCAAGTTCAAGGATTTCAGTTTCTTCTTCTAACAAAGGAGGGTTTTCATAAATAGGGTGGACAGGTAATTGGCCTCTAAAAGGTTGTAGTAAACTGATATGAAAAGTATTATGGATCTTTCAATGTTTGGGTAGTTCTAATTTAAATGCATTGTCATTGATCTTGTGAATTATTTTGAAAGGTCAATAAAACTTAGGTGCTAATAACAACAATGTGTTTCTCAACACTTTGCAATCTTCTATTTTCAATGTGTAACCATAAAAAATCATTAACATTGAAACTCATGGCTTTTCTTTTCTTATTAGCTCGTTTAGTGTAAGATTGTTGGGCTTTCGAAATCATATCTTTAACTTGAGTAAAAATTGTAGCATATGTATTGGCAATTTCATCAGCAACTTTAACTTTGTTCAACAATGATATAATAGGTGTAGGCAATCTATGTCCATAAATGATTTCAAAAGGTGCTTTTTGAGTAGTTGTATGCGGTGTGTTATTGTATGCAAGTTGAAGTAGATACGGGTGTGTATCCCATGTTTGTGGTTTTGAAATTGTGTATGCACACAAAAGATCTAGAATTGTACTATTAGTAGCTTTTGTTTGCCCATTGGTTTCATGATGGAATGCAAATGAGAAATCAATCTTAGTACCCATATTAGCAAACAATTTAGTCTAAAATTATTGCAAAATCTAGAATCACAATCAGAAATAATAACTTTTGGCAAACCATGATTAGTGAAAACAATCTTCAAAAATAATTATGCAGCTTGAGATGCAGTTAATGTTTTCTTGCATGGTAGAAAATATGTTTATTTACTAAATCGATCTACCATAGTCCAAATCATATCATGATTAGCTTGTGTATTAGGCAAACCAGTTATAAAATCCATTAAAATATGTTCCCATGGTTGGTCAGGAATTGGTAAACGCATTAACAAACCATATTGCTTACTATGGTGTCGCTCGACTCTTTGGCAAATTAAACACTCAGAAACAAAGTTAGAAACATCAGATTCCATTTGCGGCTAGTAAAAGTCTTCAACTAATGTTCTTAAAGTGGAAATAATACCTCTATGTCCTTGATATGGAGGACAATGAATTTCATGCAACACAAATGATCTAAATTGAACAGTGATACACAATCATTTCTCATAAAACATAAATCCATTAGAATAAGACAAATAATCTATTGGAATCCAATTATTAGCAACTAATTTGTTCCAATCAACTTAAAAACTGGGGTCATGGTCATAGGTATTCTTCATAAGAATAAGAGAATCAAAAGATAGAATGGAAATATTATGGATACTTGGTCTTCTACTCAATGCATCGGCAACAACATTCTCTCCACCTGGCCGACATTGGATAAGTGGATAAAAAATTTGAATGAAAGCAGCTCATTTCATATGACGGTTAAAAATTTGTAGCTGACTAAGGAGATGTTTGATACTTTGCTGGTCAGTTTTAATCATAAATTCAGATCCCATTAGATAATGTTTCCATTGATGTAAAGCTTGCACTACAAATAACAATTCTTTATCATAGGTGGAATACTTCAATTTAGAAGGTTTAAGTTTGGAACGAGAATAGGCTATGGGATGTGAATCTTGCATGAGAGCAGCTCCTATTTCTGATCCACTAGCATCAATGACTACTAGAAAGAATGGTCAATTAAAATCAGGCAATTGCAAGACAGGTGCATGTGTTAAAGCATGTTTCAACAAATCAAAAGACTTTTGTTTGTTGTCAAACCAATGATACACAACACCTTTCTTTAACAATTTCGTCAAAAAAGGCAATGCAAGCAATGAAAATTTTCTCACAAAATTTCTATGAAAGCTGGCAAAACCTAAGAAAGAACATAACTCATGCACATTTTTAGGGATTGGCCAATTCAAAATTGCCTCTATCCTTTTAGGATCAACGTGAACACCATCAGAAGAAACAATGTGACCTAAGTATTCAATTTGGGTTTGAAAAATTTTACTCTTGTTAGGGATTAGCATACAATTGATTCTCTTTCAACAATTTGAAAACTAAAGATAGATGTTCACAATGCTCATTCTCATTCTTACTGAAAACCAATATATCATCAAAGAAAACAATCACACAATTCTGATACTTCAAAAATATACGATTCATCATACGACTGAATGTGGCTGGTGCATTAGTCAAACTGAAAGGCATAACAAGAAATTCTTAATGATCAAACTAAGTTCTAAATGCAGTCTTGAAAATGTCAGGTGTATCCAATCATACTTGATGATATCTGGATTTGAGATCTATCTTGTTAAATATGCGAGATCTAGAGCATGGCAGATGCAAAAGCTATGGATGTTGGAAAAGAAAGAGTGAGTTTATGAAGACATTGACATGACTGACTGTTACACAAGTGAATTAGTTTCCAATATGGAAGCTTGGACTCATAAACACAATGGCAATGACACAGATACTTTACTGAAGGGAAAAAGTACTATGACGTTGCATTGGAAAAGAGAGCAAGTACAATGCTTTATAGAAAACTGGATGGTAGCACTTCTCCTACTGTGCATATGGGATTCTAATCCTGAGCCCTCACTGCTCCTTACAAAGAGACTGAAGTAGGTGTGATTGCAAACATCTCAACATATCTTGCTAAAAACAGTGGCCCCTTGTAGTTTATCCACGAGGTCATCTATCCTAGAAATCAGATATCTATTCTTAACAGTGATTTTGTTTAGGGCACGATAGTCAATACACATCCTATAAGTATTATTTTTCTTCTTGACTAATAGGACATGTACACTAAAAGAAAAACTACTGGGCCTAATAAGTCCTCGATTCAGCAGTTCTTCAACTTGTGCTTGGATTTCTTTCTGTTCAATCTGATTGTGTCTATAAGGTGCTTTATATGGTGGTTGAGAACTTGGGATTAAGTCTATTTTATGGTCTTCAGAACGTGTACGTGGTAAACCAGGTGGTAGATCAGTAGTAAAACAATCTTAAAATTGTGAAAGAAATTGTGCATGCCTAGGCTGCATATGATTTTCCTTAGCTTCAGTTTCATTCACTCATACTAAATATGATTTACTACATTTTCTCAATGCACATTTAGCATATGTGTGACTAAGCAGTGGAAAATTATCAAAGGTGTGTAATCCATGTAATGTGATTTGGTTCCCTTTAAAATGAATTTTCATAGAATGTGTGGAATAATCTATGTCAGGGTTATATTTGTGATGCCAAGGCATTCCTAAAATAATATTACTAGCTTGCAAAGGTACAACCAAGAAATTTTGACGCTCAACATAATCACCAATTTTAATTTCTAAATCATGAACGTATTGTGTATCATTGTATCTAGTGCCTAAGAATGCAACATTTATGTGATAATGAGTTGGAACAGTAGGTAAATTTAATTCTTTTATTAATTTTGCGGAAATAAAATCATGTGTGCTTCCATCATCATGCAAAACAATCTTTTCTTGACCATGCACAAAACATTTCATTGTTAATAATGAATGAGGATTTGGCATACGTGGTAAAGTATCTGAAGTATTGCCAATATCATCGCCAACTTTAGTGAAGTCTAGCATATCTTTATGGTCTTCGTTTTCAGTTGCTCCTAAGCGATTGATTTGAACAGGTGGCTTCTTGGATTGATAGTTCACTGCTAAGTGTCCAGGTTGATGACACTTGTAGAAAACTATAGGTTTTACTTTGGAGACATTATTGGTATGGGCTGGAAATTTAGGTATATTAGGATTTGGCTGGAGAGAAGGCTTAGGGTTTGAATTTGTATTTGATGGTAAAGTAGGAGATCGAGTCTAAGGTTTACGGAGAGAAGAAGGAGCAAAGTGATTTTGATTGAATCTTCGAAAGTTAGAATTGAATTGCTTTGTTCCAAAGTTACCATTAATAAAAAATTATTACAGTCGCTTTTCTCATCCACGAATTTTATCATTAGCATCATGTGCTAAAGAAGTCACATCCTCCAAAGTCTTTAGCTTGAATATATTCACTTCCGCATAGAAGTGGCCAAG